>NW_025421334.1:0-31656 GCF_011764305.1 Mustela putorius furo | reverse complement strand
CCTCCCTGTTCAGTAGGGAGTCTATTCTCCCTCTCCCTTTTCCCCTCCCCCAACACTTGTGTTCTCTCTCTCTCTCTCTCAAGTAAATAAGTAAAATCTTAAAGATAAAAACAAACAAACAAAAAAAAACAATTATCAATGTTTATGCATTCAGAATGGGAGCACCCATGTATATATAAAACAATTACAAACAAACCTTAAAGAATTTATTGGAAATAATATAATAATAGTAGGTGGCTTTAACACCCCACTTACATTGATAGACACATCATCTATACAGAAAATCAACAGGGAAACAATGGCTTTGAGTGACACACTGGAACAGATGGACTTACAGATATATTCAGACCTTCTTCCAAAAACAGCAGAGTATACATTCTTTTCAAGTGCACGTGGGATGTTCTCTAGAGTAGATCACATACTAGGTCACCAATCAGCCCTCAAAAAATACAAAAAGATTGAAAACATACCATGCACATTTTCTGACCACAATGCTATGAAACTAGAAATCAACCACAAGAAAAAAAAAAGGAAAATACTTCAAATACATGGAGATTAAACAACATGCTACTAAATAAAGAATGGGTTTAACCAGGAAATTAAAGAAGAAATTAAAACAAAGTACAGAGAAAGAAATGAAAATGTAAACACATTTTCATTATAAACCACCACAGTGGTTTATAACCTTTGAGATGCAGCAAAAGTGGTCCTAAGAGGGGACTACACTGCCATACAGACTTTCCTCAAGAAGAAAGAAAAATCTCAAATAGTCCAACCTTACACCTAAAGCAGCTAGAAGAAGAACAACAAATGAAGTGTAAAGCCAAAAAGAAGGAAGGAATAAAGATTATATCACAAATAAGTAATATAGAAACTAAATAAACAATAGAAAGATTAATGAAAGCGGGTGGTGGTTCTTTGAAAAAAAATAATAAAATTGATAAACCTCTAAGTAGAATTATCAAAAACAAAAGATAAAGGACTCAAATAAATAAAATCACAAATGAGAGAGGAGAAATAACTAATGAAACCACAGAAATACAATTAAAAGAGATTATGGAAAAAATATATGCCTACAAATTGTACAACCTGGAAGGAATGGATAAATTCCTATCAACCTATAAACTACCAAAACTCAAACAGAGGGAATAAAAAACTTGAACAGACTGATAGCCAGTAACGAAATTGAATTAGTGATAAAGTACATCCCAACAAACAAATATCCATAGTTAAATGGCTTCCCCGGGGAATTCTACAAAAGATTTAAAGAAGAATTCACATGAATTCTCTCAAAATGGTTCCAAAAAATTAAAAAAGGAAGGAAAATTTTTAGATTCAATCTATAAGGTCAGAATTATGCTGATACCAAAACCAGATAAAGACTCTACTAAAGAAGAGAAATACAGGCCAAAATCTCTGGTCAAGATAGATGCAAAAATTCTCAATAAAATACCAAAAACACAGAATTGAACAGTACATTAAAAGAATGATTCATCACAGTCAACTTGGATTTATTCCTGGACTGCAATTGTGTTTCAATATTCACCAATGAATGTGACACACCGCACTAATAAAAGAAAGGTTAATAACTATATCTTTCTATAACTTTCAGTAGATGCAGGAAAAGCATTTCACAAAGTAAAACATCCATTTATGATACAAACCCTCAATAAGTAGGGTTAAAGGAACATACATCAACAGCATAAAGGCCATATATGGAAGACTCACAACAAATATAATCCTCAATGGGGAAACACTGAGCTCTTTTCCTCTATGGTCAGGAACAAGAGAAGGATGTTCACTGTCACCACTGTTATTTAACATAGTACTGGAATCTTAGCCACTGCAGTCCCACAACAAAAGGAAATAAAACACATCCAAATCAGCAAGGAAGAAGTAAAACTTCACTATTTGCAGATGACATGATCCTATAGAGAGAGAACTCTAAGGACTCCACCAAAAAAAAAAAAAAAAAAAAAAAAGTTAGGACAGAGAAATGAATCCAGAAAATTTACAGGACACAAAATCAATGTACAAAATCTGTTGCATTTCTGTACACAAATGATGAAACATCAGAAAGAGAAATCAAGGAAGCAATCCCATTTATGATTGCACAAAAGACCTAAGATACCTAGGAATAAACTCAACCAAAGAAGACAAAGACCTGCACTCTGAAAACTATAAAGTTCTGATGAAAGAAATTGAAGATGGCACAGTCAAGTGGAAAGACTTTCCATGCTCATGTATTAGAAGAACCAATATTATTAAGCTGTCTATACCACCCAAAGAAACCTATATATTGAATGTAATCACTATCAAAATACCACCGTTTTTTCATAGAACTAGAACAAAACAATCTTCAAATTTGTATGGAAACACCAAATTTGTATTTGGCCCCAAATAGCCAAAACAATCTTGAAAAAGCAAAGCAAAGCTGAAGGCATCAGAATTCCAGACTTCAACTTACATTACAAAGCTCTATTGATCAAAATAGTATGTTACTGGCACAAAAATAGACACATAGTTCAAGGGAATAGAACAAAAACACACAAAAAAAGAACCCACAACTATATGGAGATTTAATCTTTGACACAGAAAGAAAGAATATCCAATGGGAATAAGACAGTCTTTTCAAAAAGCAGTGATGGGAACACGGGACAGCAACATGCAAAGGAATCATATTAGATCCATTTATTACACCATAACCAAAAACAAATTCAAAATGGATTAAATCCTAAATTCAAAATGGATTAAAGACCTAAATATGGGACTTGAAAGCATAAAAATCCTAGAAGAGAACACAGGTGTTAAACTCTTCTCACACTGATTATAGCAACTTCTTTCTAGGTATGTCTCCTGATGCAAGGGAAACAAAAGCAAAAAATAAGCTATTACAACTTCATCAAAATTAAAAACAAAACAAAACAAAAACAAACAAACAAACAAACCCTGCACAGCAAATGAAACAATCAACAGTACTAAAAAGACAATCTACAAAATTGGATAAAATAATTTCAAATGGCAAATTTGATAATGGGTTAGTATCCAAAATATATAAAGGACTTATAAAACTCAAAACTCCCAAAAAGAATAATCCAATTTTAAAAATGGGCATAGGACACGAATTGACATTTTTCCAAAGAAGACATACGGATGGCCAACAGACACATGAAAAGATACTCAACATTATTCAATGTCAGAGAAATACAAACAAAACTACTCAGGTATCACTTCACACCTATTAGAATGGCTAAAATCAACAACACAAGAAAAAAACAGGTGTTGCCAAGGGTGTGGAGAAGGGGGAACCCTTTTACATTGTTAGTGGGAATACAAACTGGTGAAGCCACTTAGGAGAGCAATATGGATATCCCTCAAAAAGTCAAAAATAGAACTACCCTATGATCCAGTAATTGTATGACTATGGATTTATTGAAAGCATTCAAAAATACTAAATCAAGGGAATGCATGTACCCTGATGTTTATAGCAGCCTTATCGACAATGGCCACATGGAAATAGCCCAGTGTCCAACTGATTAACAGATAAAGAAGAAGTGGTATATATATGATACACACACACACACACACACACACACACACACACACACACACAATGGTATATTACTCAGTCAAGAAAAGAATGAAATCTTGCCATTTGCAATGACATGGATCAAGCTAGAGAGTATTATGCAACGCTAAATAAGTCATTCAGAGAAAGACAAATACCACATGATTTCACTCATAAGTGAAATTTTGAAAACAAAACAAATGTGCAAAGGGAGAAAAAGAGGGAGGGAAACCAAGAAACAGATTCTTAGATATAGAGAACAAACTGATTGTTACCAGAGGGGAGGGAGGTGGGGGGTGAGTTAAATAGGTAATGGGGATTAATGAGGGCACTTGTGATGAGCACCTGGTGTTGTATGGAAGTGTTGTATGGAAGTGCTGGTGTTGTATATTTTACACCTGGCTCTTATATTACATTTCATGTTAACTAACTGGAATTTAAATAAAAACCTAAAAAAAAAAAAAACCCTGCACAAAATGATTATCAAAGATTTTATAAACAATGGAGAGAGTCAGCACATTCTAATTATGTGCAGATGAGGAACTCATATATCACTGTTTTCTTTTGTCAATGCTGATATTCTAGCTTAGCCCTTACGTCCTCAAACTGGGATTATTACAACCTCTAACTAGAGCCAAAATTCTAGACACTTTTTATGCCTCCCTCTCTCCTTCAATACAATTGCTTATAGTTGCCAGATAAATCTGTTTAAAATTCCTATTTTGGCAACCTCTGTTACAAAAGAGACAAACTGGCTTCCTACTGAGTAAAGTTCAAACTCCACTTTGGAATAGGATAGTAATTACATCCAATCCCAGTCTATCTTTCCAGTCTCATCTCCCATTCCTGTCCAAAGTGAATTATTCATCAATTACTCATTCTTCAATATGTCTTGGGTTAAACCACATCTGTTTTTATTGTGTTATCACCCCAACCTAGAGTGACTTGTTTTTTTTATTTATCAAGTATCCAAATGCTACCCATCCTTTAGGACATACACCCAAGCATAGTGTCTGAAAGACAGAAGTCCATACACACTAAAATGCAATTGAATCTGTACAAGGACAGAAGTCAATACACACATTAAATGGAACTGAATCTGTACAAGCATGGGAGAAGAATAATAAAGTGGAAGAAGCATATGGCTTTCAGGCACCCTGGGTTCTAATTCTATCTTGAAATCATTTCAGCTACCCGAGTCTTGTTTTCTTCAACAGTAAAATAATAATAATAACTGTTAACTGTATTAATTATATTGAAAGGTTAACTATATTAACTTTTTGAGAATATCAGTAACATACAAAAATACTTCTGTGGGATTTATCTTTTGTTGAAAAAGAGGAATGAATATATTGATATTTCCTTGCTTTTTCATTATTTTGTAATTTAATTTTAATTATTTAAAATAAAGAATCTACTCAGATAAACATGGATTTTGAATTTTAGTTAGATAAAAGGGCAGCATGGAAGTTATTTTTATTTCCATAGCTTCTCAAAGATTTCATTTTTGAATACCATTTATTTCATCTTCCTATAACTCTATCTTTCAAAATGTACTTTTCAGTACTATGTGCTATAATACATCATATGAAGATTTAAAAATTGAATAAGCTTTTTCCTATGTCTTCAAGGTGCTCACAATCTAAATAATTCTAAGTTTCCTGTCCACCAGCCTCATTAAAACAGACTACTAGGCCCCACCCATGGAGTTTCCAATTCAGTAGTTCTGGGATGATATCTGAAAATTTGTATTTCTAACAAGATCCCAGATGATGCTGAAACTGCTAGTCCAGGGACTCCACTTTGAAAACTGCTAGCCTAATAGAGACAAGCATATTAACAGAAATAAAAATTAACTCAATTAGTAGAATGATAGAGGAATCTGAGTGTTGTAACAGAATAGATAAAGGGAGTGACTAAATTTTCACGGCAAGTGTCAAATAAAACTTCACAGAAGAGGTAGTAGATAAGCAGGAAAAGCTGGATAAACCAGGAAAAGTTACTACAGGCAGCAGAATCTGTCTTTTTTTTTTTTATCTTTGAAGTTGATAAACAAGGTTTCAATGATAGATTAGGGTCAGTACATGAAAGGAATTTTATACCATGCTAGATAGTTTCAACTTTATCCCATGAATAATAGTAAATGAAGTTTATAACCAAGAAAGTTACAAGACAAGATTTGTGCAAGTGGCCATAGAGAAGATAGATTGGAGTGTGGACTGGGGACAGAGATACTACGTAGATTTGTGCAATAGTCCAAATAGAAAGATGATAGTCATGCTAAGTCAGTGGTAGAAGGGATGGAAAGAATTAGATAAATTCATCACCTATATTCTCGTGCTTCCCTATATATGAAACCAATAAACTGCTTGCTTTTTACTTGGCACACTTGTTTCCTAGAACTAGGTGGAGCAATTAAATGTAGTTGAAATTTAAACTGCAACCCCTGCTTATGTGGCAATATACATGGTTGCTGCTGTTTGAAGATTTCATATTACATCTTTAATAGTGGGCATTTAGCAGATAGCTTCTTATTATTAAGATATTTCTGACTTTTATTGTCATTGTGGCCACAGGACAAAGCTAATATTTAACAGCACAAGAAGCAGCTTGTGGTTTTATATTACATTGAAGGTAAATTACACTGAAATTAGAGAGAATTACTTTTATCAAATGGGGAATAAGCTGTTAATTAACTCCCTGCTGTAGCAATCTTTTTTTTTTCTTTTGAGCTTGCAACTGTTATTAGGTCTAGATTAAACTGTTGAATTAATTTCCCACTTACTTACTATTTCAAGAGTTTTTAATTTACCTGGCAGCAGTTTTAATGGGAAATTGTATTAGTGAGCATAAGTTGTTTTGGGGAAGGGTAAACAGTTTGTGATAATGTTTATTAAGTCATTTTGTTTGAGCAAAAATATAATTGCAGTTTTAATTAGCACATGGTTGTTGAAGTATTAGGTTTGAGATTACATTATGGTTTTCTGAGAAAACAATCACTCAGGTAATCCCAACATTTATAACTGATAACAAATAGAAAAGCTATGCCAAATAGGCAATAACTTGGATTTTGTACCATATTTTAGAATGGAAAAATGATTAATTATCTAAATGTTCTTCCTTCTATTGTCTTAAGGTTTGTTGATTGCTCTTGAATATCACTGTCTGCTATGACAAGTATAGATGATTTAATACACATAAAGGGTTAACTGAGAAAATTTGAAACTTAAGAGGTGCAGATTCCTTTAAGGTAAAACAAATGGAAATAAGAAAATGTATTTATATGATGAATATATTTTTTGAAATTGGTTATGATGCCAGCATTTTTAATTGTCTTATGACACCAACAATAAAAATATGTGATGTTTGAGTGGTGTGTTATAGATAATGAACTTAGGAAGGACTTTGGACATAACAGTGCATACTGAAAACTGAAGTCTAAAGAAAATAAAAGACTCGTCTGTGAAGATAGAACTAGTGACTGAAATAAGACAAAACATAGGGCTATTTAAACAACTACATACGGACTTTTGGTTCAACATTTATGTCCCATTTATTTCTCAGATTAGTGTTGGCTTTCTTTGCAATTAACAAACATTTTATTGTATGTGACATTTTATATCCCAAGGAAGTGTGAAAACTTTTTCTGTTATCCTTTTAATATTAACTTTCAAATTAATATGACACTTGTTTGCAATGACAAACTTGACTGACACATACACAACTGTTATTTTTTAGCCAAACTTCATAATAATTAGAACTTTCAAGATGGCAATATACCCACATAAGTGGTCAAGACTGTAAAATTAATACAGTATTTTTCCTTCAACATTTACTTTTTTTTCTATTTTTATGAGTAGAGGTGACAGTTACATTTGTTTCAGATGTACAACATAGTGATTTGACAACATTATAAATTATGCTATGCTCTCCACAAAGTAGCTACTATATGTCATCATACAGTGCTATTACAGTATCATTGACTATACTGTCCCTTTTCTTCCTAAGACATTCTTTTCATAACTAGCAATTTTTTTATTTCTTTTCAGTGTAACAGTATTCATTGTTTTTGCACCACACCCAGTGCTCCATGCATTCCGTGCCCTCTCTGATACTCACCACCTCGTTCCCACAACCTCCCACCCCACACACCTTCAAAACCCTCAGATTGTTTGTCAGAGTCTGTCGGAGGCAGGCCCCTGGCCAGGGCGGCCTTCGCCATTAAAAGTTGGCGCCTGGCTAGTTGCCAGGTTAGGATTGCCTCGTGAGACTAAGCAGAACGCCCAAAGAGGAAGTAAACAGCATTGGTTGCTAGCGAAGTTGTTCATTTAGGTGCACAGCCTGATTCGCTCCCTCCTGTACCCTGCTCGCTGATTGGTCATGTAAGCGTATATAAGTGTGTAGACTTGCGGAAATAAAGAGAGAGAAGATGCATCCGAATCAGGGTTCTAGTCGTCCTTGCGGGGCGAGGGCAATAAATGGCGCCGGCACCCGGGAACTAAAAAAAGGAATCTTGCAAGGTAATCCGCAGGAAAGCGGGAGTAAAGGTCCGCAGGTAAGCGGGGACATTAGCCACGTTCAAAAGTGGGAATTCGGTGGTAAAGCGGCGAGTAAAGGCCACGTTCAAAAGTGGGAATTCCGCGGTAAAGCGTGGAGTAAAAATAGAAAAACCTTGTAAGGGAGAAGTCCGCAGGTAAGCGGGGTAAAACCACGACAAAGGTGGTGGGAAACTTGTACAAGACCACAATAAGAAGCGGGGCGGTCTTAGAGCCGGGATTAACTTGTACAAGTCCGCAATAAGAAGCGGGGCGGCCTTAGAGCCGGGATTTCGCAAGTCCGCAATAAGAAGCGGGGCGGCCTAAGAGCCGGAATTTAGCGGCGAGTCTTTAACGTCCGCGTCTGTTGTCTGTGTGTTCATAATGGGATCTGAAGTATCTAAAGTGCGGTTGGAAGGGTCTTTAGAAGACCTGCTGAAAGCCAATGGAACTCCACTAAAAGCAAAAACTGCTCGGGCCTTTTTGAATACAGTGGAAAAGGCAGCTCCATGGTTCCTAGATGAATGCTTGCTAAACATACCTCAATGGGACCACTTAGGGGAGGATTTAAAGAAACAGGATGCTTTAACTCTTCGCCTCAAATTTAACATAACAAAAGCACAGGCAGGGGACATAGTAGTCTCCTGCAGAAATTGCGTGATCTTACTACCTGAACCATCCTTGGGGGTTAATCCTAAGGGTTTATTACCTAATCATATATGGCATATGGCTGTCACACATGTTTCAGAATTTGGAAAGTTAAGATATGTTCATGTCTCTGTAGATACCTGCTCTGGAATAATTTTAGCCTCAGTGCATGGGGGTGGGGGAATCCAGAGATGTTATTGCCCATTGCCTACAGGCTTTCGCGGCATGGGGAAAGCCACGCCAATTAAAGACAGATAATGGTCCAGGCTACACCTCACAACCCTTTAAAGCCTTCCTACAACAACTTGACATTCACTTGATACATGGAATACCCTATAACCCACAAGGACAGGGTGTTGTGGAGCGTGCGCATCTTACAATAAAAAATGTGCTTTATAAACAGAAAGGGGGAATAGGGGACACCTTCAGGTCCCCTAAAGATAAGCTCAACACCATTCTCTTTATTTTGAATTTTTTAACGTTGGACAAAACGTGTAAATCAGCTGCAGACAGACATGCAAGTGATGCTGCTGCTTCCCCTAAGCCTTTAGTACTTTGGAAGGACATCCTCACAGGAAAGTGGAATGGACCAGATCCAGTGTTAGTATGGAGTAGGGGGTCTGTATGTGTTTTTCCACAGGAAAAGGAGGCTCCAATTTGGATCCCAGAGAGGCTGGTGCGTGCAGCCTTGCCTCCAAACACCAGTCATGATGCTGAAGATGCTGATGATAACTCGGGATGCTACACCTCCTGCGGCAGACTCAAGCCAGAGAGCTGTGAGCAGCATGGCTATATCCTTTACCAGTGACTGACTCTTCTCTCATATTCCCTCCTCTCCCTTTGATGCATGGCAGGTCTGCAACTTGCTAGGAGCATGTACTGATATCTCAGCAGTGTCCATGTTAAATGGTGGCAAATTCCTCAACTGTTCTTATAAACAAAATGACTCTAGTATCTTTGAGACAACAGTTAATGTGTCTTGTCCCAATAATATTACTTATCAGCCCACTCCCATATGGGTCTCACCACCATTCCTTTTCGTCGTAACAAATGCTAGTGAGCTGAATGATACATTGAATTGCACTAAGAATTTGCTATCTTGAATGTCACGGCCTTCAAGCTGGCTGTGATTATGCATATCCCTACCCATGTTCCTATACCAGTTTCCATTCCAGAGGACAAGTTACCATTGGTGCTATCCAGAAAGAAGAGAGATTTTGGTATCACAGCCGCCGTTGAGACAGCATTGGCTATATCTACAGCAGCTGCCACAGCAGCAGCAGTCTCGCTTGCTGCAACTATACCCACTGCAGAAGCTGTGAACACCCTTGCAGAAGGAACAGTGCTGCCCTTCAAACACAGACTCAGATCAATGCACATCTGCAAGCAGGAATCCTGATAGTCAACCAGAGAGTGGATTTGGTTCAAGAACAAGTGGACATACGGGGGGCCCTATTGGGACTGGGATGTATAGCACCCTTCCTGGCAATTTGTGTAACTCCCATAGCCTATACTAATATGAGTGACTTACAGAATGTCTCCCAACAGCTCTCCCAATACTTGCGGGGGAATTAGTCCGCAGAATTCCAAAACTACACTCAGCACCTGCTACTAGGCATAACAAGGATAAATAATACCAGAGTTGAGCTTGTAACCCTCCCAGAGATAATCAAAACATTGCAAGATGTGTTAACCTTTACGAAACAATGGGCTAGCATAATTGGTCTAATGACAATGCTCGTAGTGGGCTTGATTCTGCTAGTATTTGGAGGCGACAGCAACCTAGGCAACAGCAAGCCATGGTGCAGGCCTTGTTAGCCATCGAGGATGGAACATCCCCCCAACTGTGGCTAAGTATGCTGGATCGGTAGTCAATGACGGGTAAGATTGGTGGGGGAAATATACCAACCTAAGACAGGACGCAGTTCATTGATATCTGCCGTCTGATGATGGGTAAGGATATTCCCCGCCACTGAAAACCTAAGACAGGCACGATCCCTGCCATAAAAGAAAAAAGGGGGAGATGTCGGAGGCAGGCCCCTGGCCAGGGCAGCCTCCGCCATTAAAAGATGGCGCCTGGCTAGTTGCCAGGTTAGGATTGCCTCGTGAGACTAAGCGGAACGCCCAACGAGGAAGTAAACAGCATTGGTTGCTAGCGAAGTTGTTCATTTAGGTGCACAGCCTGATTCGCTCCCTTCTGTACCCTGCTCGCTGATTGGTCATGTAAGCGTATATAAGTGTGTAGACTTGCGGAAATAAAGAGAGAGAAGATGCATCCGAACCAGGGTTCTAGTCGTCCTTGCGGGGCGAGGGCGATAAGAGTCCATAGTCTCTCACAGTTCACCTCCCCTTCCAATTTCCCTCAACTCCCTTCTCCTCTCCATCTCCCCTTGTCCTCCATGCTATTTGTTATGCTCCACAAATAAGTGAAACCATATGATAATTGACTCTCTGCTTGACTTATTTCACTCAGCATAATCTCTTCCAGCCTGGTCCATGTTGCTACAAAAGTTGGGTATTTATCCTTTCTGATGGAGGCATACTACTCCATAGTGTATATGGACCACATCTTCCTTATCCATTTGTCCGCTGAAGGGCATCTTGGTTCCTTCCACAGTTTGGCGACTGTGGCCATTGCTGCTATAAACATTGGGGTACAGATGGCCCTTCTTTTCGCTACATCTGTATATTTGGGGTAACTACCCAGTAATACAATTGCAGAGTGACAGGGAAGTTCTGTTTTTAATTTCTTGAGGAATCTCCACACTGTTCTCCAAAGAGGCTGCACCAACTTGCATTCCCACCAACAGTGTAAGAGCGTTCCCCTCTCTCCACATCCCCTGCAACACATGTTTCCTGTATTGTTAATTTTGGTCATTCTAACTGGTGTAAGCTGATATCTCAATGTGGTTTTAATTTGAATCTCCCTGAGGGCTAGTGATGATGAACATTTTTTCATGTATCTGATAGCCAATTCTATGTCTTGATTGGAGAAGTGTCTGTTCATTTCTTCTGTCCATTTTTTGATATGATTGTCTGTTTTGTGTGTGTTGAGTTTGAGAAGTTCTTTATAGATCCTGGATATCAACCTTTTGTCTCTACTGTCATTTGCAAATATCTTCTCCCATTCCGTGGGTTGCCTCTTTGTTTTCTTGACTGTTTCCTTTGCTGTGCAGAAGCTTTTGATTTTGATGAAGTCCCAAAAGTTGATTTTCGCTTTTGTTTCCTTTGCCTTTGGAGACATATCTTGAAAGAAGTTGCTGTGGCTGAAATCGAAGAGATTACTGCCAATGTTGTCCTCTAGGATTCTGATGGATTCCTGTCTCACGTTGAGGCCTTTTATCCATTTTGAGTTTATCATTGTGTATGGTGTAAGAGAATGGTCGAGTTTCATTCTTCTACATACAGCTGTCTAGTTTTCCCATCACCATTTATTGAAGAGACTGTCTTTTTTCCACTGTATATTTTTTCCTGTTTTGTCGAAGATTAATTGACCATAGAGTTGAGGGTCCATATCTGGGCTCTCTACTCTGTTCCACTGGTCTATGTGTCTGTTTTCATGCCAGTACCATGCTGTCTTGGTGATCACAGCTTTTTAATAAAGCTTGAAATCAGGTAACGTGATGCCACCTGTTTTATTTTTGTTTTTCAACATTTCCTTAGTGATTCGGGGTCTCTTCTGATTCCATACAAATTTTTGGATTATTTGTTCCAGCTCTTTAGTGATTCGGGGTCTCTTCTGATTCCATACAAATTTTTGGATTATTTGCTCCAGCTGTTTGAAAAATACCAGTGGAATTTTTATCGGAATGGCATTAAAAGTATAGATTGCTCTAGGCAGTATAGACATTTTAACAATGGTTATTCTTCTGATCCAAGAGCATGGAATGGTCTTCCATCTTTTTGTGTCTTCTTCAATTTCTTTCATGAGTGTTCTGTAGTTTCTCGAGTACCGTTCCTTTACCACTTTGGTTAGGTTTATTCCCAGGTATCTTATGGTTCTTGGTGCTATAGTAAATGGAATTGATTCTCTAATTTCCCTTTCTGTATTTTCATTGTTAGTGTATAAGAAAGCCAGTGATTTCTGTACATTGACTTTGTATCCTGCCACGTTCCTGAATTGCTGTATGAGTTCTAGTAGTTTGGGGATGGAGTCTTTTGGGTTTTCCATATAACGAATCCTGTCATCTGCAAAGAGAGAGTTTGACTTCTTCATTGCCAATTTGGATATATTTTATTTCTCTTTGTTGTCTTACTGCTGTTGCTAGGACTTCTAATACTATGTTAAACAAGAGTGCTGAGAGTGGGCATCTTTGTCATGTTCCTGATCTCAATGGGAAGGCTGCAAGCTTTTTCCCATTGAGGATGATATTTGCTCTGGGTCTTTCATAGATAGATTTGATGAAGTTCAGGAATGTTCCCTCTATCCCTATACTTTAAAGAGCTTTAATCAGGAATGGATGCTGGATTTTGTCAAATGCTTTTTCTGCATCAATTGAGAGGACCATGTGGTCCTTCTCTCTTCTCTTATTAATTTGTTCTATCACATTGATTGATTTGCAAATGTTGAACCATCTTTGTAACCCAGGGATGAATCCCACTTGGTCATGGTGGATAATCTTTTAAATGTGCTTTTGGATCCTGTTTGCTAGGATCTTGTTGAGAATCTTAGCATCCATATTCATCAGTGATACTGGTCTGAAATTCTTTTTTTTTGGTAGGGTCTTTGCCTGGTTTGGGGATCAGGGTAATGCTGGATTCATAGAAAGAGTCTGGAAGTTTTCCTTCTGCTTCAATTTTTTGAAACAGCTTCAGGAGAATAGATGTTATTTCTTTGATAGTTTGTTAGAATTCCCCAGGGAATCCATCAGGTCCTGGACTCTTGTTTTTTGGGAGGTTTTTGATCACTGCTTCAATCTCATTACTAGATATCAGTCTATTCAGGTTGTCAATTTCTTCCTGGTTCAATTTTGGGAGTTTATAGTTTTCCAGGAATGCATCCATTTCATCTAGGTTGCTAAGCTTATTGGTATATAACTGTTGATAATAACTTTTGATGATTGTCATACTTCCTTGGTATTAGTTGTTATATCTCCCTTTTCATTCATAATTTTATTAATTTGGGCTTTCTCTCTTTTCTTTTGGATTAGTGTGGCCAATGGTTTATCGATCTTATTGATTCCTTCAAAAAAACAGCTTCTAGTTTCATTGATACATTTTACTGTATCTCTTGTTTCTACCTCATTGATCTCTGCTCTAATCTTGATTATTTCCCTTCTTATGTATGGAGTTGGTTTGATTTCTTATTGATTCTCCAGTTCTTTAAGGTGTAGAGACAGTTGGTGTATTCTGGATTTTTCAGTTTTTTTTGAGGGAGGCTTGGATGGCTATGTATTCCCCCCTTAGGACCACCTCTGCTGTCTCCCATAGGTTTTGGATTGTAGTGTCTTCATTCTTGTTGGTTTCCATGAATTGTTTAAGTTCTTCTTTGATCTCCTGGTTGATCCAAGCATTCTTAAGAAAGGTGGTCTTTAGCTTCCAGATGTTTGAGTTCCTTCCAAACTTTCATAACTAACAATTTTTATCTATCATTCCCCATCACGCATTTTGCCTCTCCTCTGGCAATCATTAGTTTGTTTTCTATATTTATAGGTGTGATTCTGCTTTTTATTTTTCTGTTTTGTTGTTCAGGGTCCACATATGTGTGAAATCATATGGTGTTTATCTTTTTTTATATGGTGTTTATTTTTAATCCCAAAATGATTATGATGATATTTCTAAATTGGTGCAGTAAGCAGACATGAAACAATAAAATTTGTTTAAAACTAGGTCAGCAGCTTTGGCTGCATAAAATCCACCCACTATTTTGCAGAAATCTAATGAGTAGTCTTTCCTGAGTATCTATATAATACATTATAAAATTCCATATATTTCAGAAAAAAGATAATCCTCCTACATAAGAATAACATGAAACAAATCTAGATTTTCCTTATTCCTTTCTTTCAAAACCCAGATCAATCTAAAACCTTATGCAACAAAATATGGTATATGCCTTTAAAATTACTATTAAGCCATTTATAATTTTTACCATTAAGCATAAATAGAAACAAGAATGCATCCATATTTTTGTTATTTAATTCTTTTCAGCTACTTACTTTCCAATTAATGTTGAATTTTTAATAAGGAAATATAAGATGAAAAATCACACTAATGTTGAAACACAATTATGATATCATCACCAAATCCTGTATTCACTGAAAATAACTTTTAAAAGAAATATTCTTGGAGGAGGAGTTAAGATAGTGGGGAAGTAGAGGAACCCTAAGGGTGTCTCATTCCCCCAAACACAGAGAGTTAAAGCATTCTGAACATGCATGAAATCAATTGGAAGTGTGAAAGAACAAAATCTTCAAGTCTAAAAGTAGAAAAGTGACCATACTTTGGAATATAAGAGGTATGGAGTGTTGACATGGGGGATATATAGCTATGGTTTCAGTGGCAGGGAGGGAGCCTGCCTATAGAGGCTACTGCAAAGTATTATAAGCAACAGAATGCAAAACTTGAAATTTTAAGAAGTCTACTACCCTGTTTCGCCTGGGTGGCGCAGTGGGTTGGGCCACTGTCTTTGGCTCAGGTCGTGATCTCAGGGTCCTGGGATTGAGTCCCGCATCAGGCTCTCTGCTCAGTGGGGAGCCTGCTTCCCCCTCTCTCTCTGCCTGCCTCTCTGCCTATTTGTGATCTCTGTCAAATAAATAAATAAAATCTTTAAAAAAATAACAGAAGTTGAATGATGTATACCAACTTAGTCAAGCTTGCTCACATCCCTTTTTACTAAAAGGGATATTAGTACTCATAGCCGAGTACTTAACAAATTTGGGATTGAGTCCCGCATCAGGATCTCTGCTCAGCAGAAAGCCTGCTTCCCTCTCTCTCTGCCTGCCTGTCTGCCTACTTGTGATATCTCTCTGTCAAATAAATAAATAAAATCTTAAAAAAAAAAAGTCTACTACCCTGGGGGGAGATGCCTGGCTTAAAGGTGTTCAGGTGACAAAGCAGAGCAGATTCCCAGAAGTTAAAATGTGGTTTGAGGTTCTCTTGAGTCACAAGAAAAATGGGTGGTATCAAAGTGCTTCACTGTTCCCAGGCATAGGAGCAGGAAAGTTGAATGAGAACAGCAGGTTGATACTGGCTTTCTGCTCTGATTTGTCATAAACTGTTAACTACTGCATGGCTGTGCAACTGCTTTCTTTGGACTTGTTGGAAAAGGCAAAAGCAGGATGAGACCCTCCACCAAAGGAACAGCACAGATCCTTGCTGTGGGAGTCTCTAAAATGTGGAGATTTGAAACTCAGTTATTTGTCTAAGGTAAAAAAGCTTGGACACAGCCAGGGTGAATGCAGGGTTCAGATGGCAACTGGGGACACAAAGGGGTTCAAGTTTGTGTGTTTGCTCTTCTGTGAGGGCTCACTGAAGAATGGGAATTGCAAACTTTTAGCTCCATTTTAGAGAGCATAGTGACACCATATTCATCCCACCCATCAGTGCTGAACACCTTCAGAGAGCAAAACAGTGCCACCAAGTGGATGCCAGAGCCACATAAACAACACCCTATCCCACCTACAGTCCTAGAAGTGCATATCCAGAGAAACAAGTCACTTGAGAATTAGCTCAGGAGGCCTCTCACCCAGAACACCAGCACACACAATTCATTCACACTAAGTATGCTGATCACAGTGTTGAAAACATTCAGCTCTAAGAAAAATAGGATCTAGCTTTTCTTTTTTTTTTTTTACTTTCATTCTTTATTTTCTATTTTTTTTAATTTATTTACTTGACAGATAGAGATCACAAGTAGGTAGAGAGGCAGGCAAAGACAGAGAAAGGTGGAAGCAGGTTCCCTGCTGAGCAGAGAGCCTGATGTGGGGCTCAATCCCAGGTCCTGGAATCATGACCTGACCGAAGGCAGAGGCCTTAACCCACTGATCTGCCCAGAGACCCCTATTTTCTTATTTTCTAATTCCTTTATTATTTATTTATATTTTGCATGTTTATTTATTTGTTTATTTATTAGAGAGAGAGAAGTAGAAACTGTGTGAGTGGAGGGAGATGCAGAAGAGGGAGGGAGAGAGAAAGAATCTCCAAGAGAATCTCCATGGAGGATAGAGCCCAATGTGGGCCTCTGTCTTCCAAGCCTGAGATCATGACCTAAGCAGAATTTCACAGTTAGATGCCCAAATGACTGAGCCACCAGATGCTTCCTTTAAAAAAAAAAATTACTATTATTTTTTTTATTTTTATTTTTTAAATTGTATTATATATTTTTAATTGTTTACCTCATTTTTTTTCTCACTTGACACTCTAGATTTTTAACAAGGAGACCAAAGCACACCCATGATCTAGTTTTGTTTTGTGGGTTTTTTTTTTTGTTTTGTTTTACCTTGTTTTGTTTTATTTTGTTGGTTTTTTGGGGGGAGGTTCTTTTTTTTTCTTTTCTGGACAAAATGAAAAGACAGAGAAATTCACCCCTAAAGGAAAGAATAGGAAGTAGAACACACAGCCAGGGATTTAATCAATACAGATGTACATAAGATGTCTGAAATAGAATTTAAAATACTGATTATAAGGATATTAGCTAGGCTTGAAAAAAGGATAGAAAAGGGGCACCTGGGTGGCTCAGTGGGTTAAGCCTCTGCCTTCCGCTCATGTCGTGATCTCAGGGCCCTGGGATTGAGCCCTACATTGGGAGCAGGGAGCATGTTTCCCCCTCTCTCTCTGCCTGCCTCGCTGCCTACTTGTGATCTCTCTCTCTCTCTCTCTGTCAAATAAATAAATAAAATCTTAAAACAAAAAAAGAAAGAAAGAAGGATAGAAGAAACTAAATAATCTCTTACTATAGAGATAAAAGAACAAAAATCTAAGACCAAAATTAAAAATGTTATGAATGAGATGAAAACTGAAATGAAGGCCATAAAAATGAAGATGGACAAAGCAGAGGAAGGAATTAGTGATATAAAAAACAAAATTATGGAAAATAATGAAGCTGAAAAGAACAGGGAAAAAAAAGGTAATGGATCACAAAGGTAGATTTGGTATCATAGAAGTCCCCAAAAGTGAAGAGAAAGGAAAAGGGGCAAAAGGTTAATTCAAACAAATTATAGCTGAAAATATCCCTAATCTGAGGAAGGGCCCAGATATAAAAATCCAAGAAGCATAGAGATCTCTCATTAAATTCAATAAAAGTCAACAATTGCCAAAGGCATATCATAGTAAATTCACAAAATAAACAGACAATGAAAGAATCTTGAAAGCAGTAAGTGAAAAAAAGTCCTTAACCTACAAGGGAAGACAGATTGGGTTCACAGCAGATCTGGCCACAGAAATCTGACAGGCAAGAAGTGAGTAGCATGATATATTCAACATGCGAAATGGGGAATATATGCAGCAAAGAATTCTTTATCCAGCAAGGCTGTCATTCAGAACGGAAGGAGAGATAAAGAGCTTCCAAAACAAAAACTAAAGGATTTCATAAGTTTAAACCAGTGCTGAAAGAAATTTTAATGGGGGACTCTTTGAGTGAAGAAAAGAAAAAAAAAAAAAGGAACAGATAAAATATCCAGAAACAACTACTTAACAAATAATATCATGGCACTAAATTCATATCTTTCTGTAATTACTTTTAATGTAAATGGACCAAATTCTCCAATCAAAAGACATAGGATATCAGAATGGATAAAATGACAAGACCCTTCTATATGTTGCCTACAAGAGACTCATTTTAGACCTAAAGACACCTACAGATGGAAAGTAAGGGAATAGAAAACAATCTTTCATTTTAATGAACATTAAAAGAAAGAGTAGCTATACTTATAACAGACAAAGTAGACTTTAAAACAAAGACTGCAACAAAAAAATGAAGAAGGGGATTATATCATAATTAAGGAGTCTATCCATTAGAAAGACCTAACAATTGTAAATATTTATGCCCCCCACTTGGGAGCACCCAAATCAATCAATCAATCAATCAATCAAAAATAAACATAAAGAAATTCATTGATAATAATACAATAATAGTAGGGGACTTTAAAACCCAACTTATAGCAGTGAACAGATCATCTAAGCAAAAAAAAAAAAAAAAAAATAGCAAGGAAACAATGACTTTGAATAACATACTGGACCAGAAGGACTTAATAGATATATTCAGAACACTTCATCCTAAAGCAGCAGAATACACATTTGTTTTGAGTGTACCTGGAACATCCTCCAGAATAGATCACATACTAGGTATCAAACCACCCTCAACAAATACAGAAGGACAGATCATACCATGCATAATTTCAAACCACAATGTTATGAAACTTGTAGTCAACCACAAGAGAAAATTCAGAAAAACCACAAAGACATGGAGGTTAAAGAAGATTCTACTAAAGAATGAATGGGTTAAGCAGGAAATTAAAGAAGAAATTTAAAAAAAATACATGGAAGCAAATAAAAATGAAAACAAGCCAGTCCAGAATCTTTGGAATGCAGCAAATGCAGCCCTAAAAGGGAAGTATATTACTATAGGCCTACCTTAAGAAGCAAAAAAGCATCAAACACACAACCTAACTTTATACCTGAAGGAGCTAGAGAAGGATGAACAAATAAGGCTGAAAGCCAGCAGAAGAAGAGAAATAATGAATACTACAGCAGAAATAAATGATATAGAAATAAAAAGAAAAAAAAATACTGTAGGACAAATTAGCAAAACAAAGAGCTGGTTCTTCAAAAGAATTAATAAATTTGACAAACTCCTAGCCAGACTTATCAAAAAGAAAGAGAAAGAATCCAAATAGGTAAAATCACAAATGAAAAATGGGAGACCAAAGCCAACACCACAGAAATATAATCATAAGAGAACACTATGAAAAATTGTATGCCAATAAACAGGGTGGGCAACTTGGAAGAAATGAAAAAATTTCTAGAAACTAACACACTACCAAAACTGAAACAGGAAAAATAGAAATGATGAAAACATCCATAGTTAGCAAAGAAATTGAATCAGTAATCAAAAATCTCCCAGTAAACAAAAGTCAGAGCCAGTTAGCTTCCCAGCAGACTTCTACTAGATATTTAAAGAATATCAACATGTTCCAAAAAACAGAAATGGAAAGAAAAGTTCCAAACTCATTCTAAGAAGCCAATGTTACTCTGATTACAAAACCATACAAAGACCCCCAATAAAAGGAGAAATACCATATGATATCCCTGAAAAACTTGGATGCAAAAATTCTCTATAAAATACAAGCAAATCAAAGTCAACAGTACATTAAAAGAACTACTCACCATGATCAAGTGGAACTTATTTCTGAGCTGCAGGGGTGGTTCAATATTTACAAATCAATCAACACTATGTACCATATTAATAAAAGAAAGGATAAGAACATAATATCCTCTCAGTAGATGCAAAGAAAACATTGGACAAAATATAGCATCCATTTTTTATGAAAAACCTCAACAAAGTAGGGATAGATGGAATATACTTCAACATCATAGGCCATATATGAAAAACTTACAGTTAATATCATCCTCAATGAGGAAAAAATAGGGAGCATTTACCTTATGATGAATAAGACAAGTGTGTTCACTCTTATGGACACTATTTATTTATTTATCTATTTATTTATTTTAAATATTTAATTTATTTATTTGACAGAGAGAGATCACAAATAGGCAGAGAGAGAGGAGGAAGCAGGATCCCCGCTGAGCAGAGAGCCAAATGCGGGACTCGATCCCAGGACCCTGAGATCATAACCCGAGCCGAAGGCAGCAGCTTAACCCACTGAGCCACCCAGGCACCCCCGGACACTATTTAACATAGTACTGGAAGTCAGCCTCTACCATCAGACAATGAAAAGAAATAAAAGGTATCTAAATTGGCAAGGAAGAAGTCAAATTTTACTATTTGCAAATGCCATGATAGTATATATAGAAAACCTAAAAGAATCCATGAAAAAATTGCTAGAACTAATACATGAATTCAACAAAGTTACAGTATAAAAAAAATCAATGTGCAGAAATCTGTTGCATGTCTATATACCAATAATGAAGCAGCCGAAAAAGAAATCAAGGAATCGATCCCATTTGCAATTGTACCAAAACCAATAGGATAACTAAGAAAAAACAAACTAAAGAGGTAAAGGATTTGTACTCTGAAAACTATGGAACACTTATGAAAGAAATTGAAGATGACAAAAAAAAAAAAACAGAAAAATATTTCATGCTCATGGACTAGAAGAAAAAATATTGTTTAAGTTTCTATCCTACCCAAAGCAATCTACAAAGTTAATGCAATCCCTATCAAACACCACCAGCATTTTTCACAGAGCTGAACAAACAGTCCCCAAAATCTGTATTGAATCGCAAAAGGCCCCTAATAGGGGCACCTGGGTGGCTCAGTGGGTTAAAGCCTCTGCCTTCAGCTCCGGTCATGATCTCAGTGTCCTGGGATTGAGCCCTGCATTGGGCTCTCTGCTCAATGGGGAGCCTGCTTCCTCCTCTCTCTCTGCCTGCCTCTCTGCCTACTTGTGATCTGTCGGATGGATAAATAAAATCTTAAAAAAAAAAAGGCCCCTAATAGCCAAAGGAATTCTGAAAAAGAAAAAGAAAACTGGAGGCATCATTATTCTAGATTGAAAGCTGCATTACAAAGCTGTAGTCATCAAGACAATATGGTACTAGCACAAAAACAGACACATATATCAATGGAACAGAATAGAATACCTAGAAAAGGACCCACAACTGTATGGTAAACTAATCTTCAACAAAGCAGGAAAGAATATCCAATGGAAAAAGACAGTCTCTTCAACAAATGATGCTGGGAAAACTGGAAAGCAACATTCAGAAGAATGAAACTGGACCATCTTACACCATACCCGAAAATAAATTTAAAAATGGATGAAATCCCTAAATGTAAGACAGGAAACCATCAAAGTCCTAGAGAAGAACACAGGCAGAAACATCTTTGATCTCAATGCCATCAACCTCTTACCAGATGTGTCTCTTGGGGCAAGGGTAACAAAAGCAAAAATGACTATTAGGGCTTCATCAAGATAAAAAGCTCCTGCACAGTGAAGGAAACAATCAATACAAGTAAAAGGCAACCTTGAGCATGGGAGAAGGTATTTTCAAATGACCTACTTGATAAAGGTTTATTATCCAAAATCTATAAAGAACTTATCAAACTAAGCACGCACACACACACACATATAATCTAGTCAAGAAGTGGGAAGAAGACATGAATAGACACTTTTCCGAAGATATCCAGATGGCTAACAGACATAAAAAGGTGCACATCAATCATCATCAGGGAAATACAAATCAAAACCACAATGAGATGTCACCTCACACCTGTTAGAATGGTGGCAATTAACAACACAAAAACAACAGATGTTGGCAAAGGTGTGGAGAAAGAGGAACCCTCTTGCATTGTTGATGGGAATGGAAACTGGTGCACCCATTCTGGAAAACTGTGGAGATTCCTCAGAAATCTAAAAGTAAAGCTACTCTATGACATAGCAATTGCAGTACCAGGTACTCAGACTTGGCATTGATTCACCAGAAGTGTAACTTCTCTGAATCTTCATTTCCTCATCTATAAAACAAAGATAATCAATACCTCATAAAGATAAACAATACCTCATAAAATTCTTATGGAGGTTAAATAATATAATGGATATAAAGCACCCAGCACAGTCCAGCACATGGTAAGCACTTGAGAAACTGTTTCTATTATTGTTATACAACTGCTATGGACTGAATGTGTCGACCTCAAATCCCCTGAAGCCTTAAAGTGATGGTATTTGGAGATGTGGCTTTCTTTTGGTAAGGTCATAATGGTGAAGTCCATGAAAGGATTAATGTCCTTGTAAGAAAAGGAAAAGATCTCTCTCTCTCTCCCTCTCTCTCTCTCTCTCCTTTCTCTCACTCTCATCTCTCTTGTTCATTTGAGGATACAATGAGTACAATGAGAGGGTATCTGTGTACAGTCAGGAACAGAGCTCCCACCATTAACTTGATCTGCTGACACGTTGATCTTGGACTTTGCAGCAACCAGAACTATAAGAAGTGTTTGTTATTTAAGCTACTCCATCTATAGCATTTTTAACAGCAGCCTAAAATAACTAAGATAATGACTATGTTAATATATTTTTGAAAATTAAAAAGAACTGCCTATTTCTTTTTTTTTAAAGATTTTATTTATTTATTTGACAGAGAGAAATCACAAGTAGATGGAGAGGCAGGCAGAGAGAGAGAGAGGGAAGCAGGCTCTCTGCTGAGCAGAGAGCCTGATGCGGGACTCAATCCCAGGACTCTGAGATCATGACCTGAGCCGAAGGCAGCAGCTTAACCCACTGAGCCACCCAGGCGCCCCAGAACTGCCTATTTCTGACTCCTGAGCAGACAACAGTTTTCTTTCAGGCTATTAATGACTGCCCTCTCCCCCACAATTTCCTGTCCATATTGAGTGGCTTACTTGTGTAATAAACAAAAGAGTTCCCCCTGTTGTGGGCTTCCATCACCCCATATTCCATTACTGCAGTTTGGCATTGTATACCCCATAAGTGATCACATATTCTTGATTTCTAGGATACTGTAAAAGTTCTATTGTCACAATGAAAGGCATCTTAAGCACATAGAAATGGTGCCTTTAAATTGGCAAATGTCTCACTCATTCATTAACACTTAAGATATTTTGGGACCCTGAGGGATGAAAGAACTACTGAAAAAGTCATAGTTTTCTGTATTGGTTAGAAAATCATGCTAGTCAGATCTGATTTAGATATCTGAGATGCTGGAATTAAAGTTGTATTGACTTAGCAAACATGTTGTCTTTAAAAACTGAAAATAAATGGTGCTTCACACTACATCACCATTATTTTCCCTTACACTGCATTAAATTTTGGGAAGGGAGGTGGACACATTAGCCACTGTCACTAGCTCTGAAGAATTTACAGTGCACTTTTTAAAATGCACACAGAAAGATAAAAACATTCAATTGGAGCTTGTTCGTTTAATTTTGATTTCTAATTTATATATTTTTTTTACTATTTAAGCAAAGGAAAAAAAGAATTAAAATGTGTTTAAAGGCATAATATGCTGAATTTGTAACCCTCTTAATGCTAAAGTAATTTTAAAAATGATAGTCTTAAAATAGTAAAAACAACAAAAAACCCTAAAAATATTAGTTTTGCTAAATTGCACTTTTATTGCATGGTTTCAATGAACATTTTTTCCTTTAAAACATACAAATTGTGCTTTAACTTTTACTGGAGTAAATTATAGGATGATAGAAATCAGAAGACTTTTTCCAAATGATGGCTGAGTGCCCAACTGAGAGTATATATATCACTTGTGGTTCCCAGAATTACTTGCTCTTATAAATATTAAAAACATTAACTCTTGAGAGTGTATGTCAGCTTCAAAACATATTTCTCAAAGGCATACCTTTCTACAAAACTCATTTATTTTATACTTAATATAGATAAACCCCAAAATTACAAATAATAAAATGTTTTCAGGAGAATGGTATTTTTGGATACCTTTGAAGTTTTTAGAAACATGGTTTGATATTATTTAAGGTAATCATGCTTTTGTGTGAGGAAACTGTTACATGGCAGGTGTATAGAAGATTTGTTCCATGTGTTGTTAACTATCTGGGTTAAAAACACTGGATGAACAAGACATTTTTGGTGGTAATGAAATGTATTTAATGGATCGGGAAAAAAAATCATTCAGCTCATGATTAGTCTATGATAACAACAAAGTCAAAATATTTTCCTTCACATTATAAGGAATCTATGTCCTAGTTCCGTACTATAGCATATATTAAATTAAAACACTGACCAAAATGTAAAGAAAACCAAAGTACAATAAGAATATACTACATATAGTATTTTGCATCATTCAAAGCACTTTTTATCATACAATTCATGCATTCATTTGCACCTCATAGTAATCTAACAGATAAATAGGGCAAGCATGACATCTTAGATGAGAAAAATATTCCTTGGAGAAAACAAATGTGATTTACCAGAAATGACACATAATTGGTCATTATCTAGGGCCCATCCAGTCTCATTCTATAGCAACATGCTGCCATAACTGTGTCAAAAGAAAAGAAATATCACAATACTCTCTAAGTTATAAGTATACTATGTAAGTTATATAAAAGCTAATATAACTACTTCCTTTTGCCCAGCTGCACCTCTGTCTATAATTCATAATTAATATATGCTATCATTTCCATCATAAAAGTCATATTACTATATGCTAGTAATGCCCATCTAAAAAAATCCATTCAGAAGTAGAACTTTCTATGTGATACAGTGTTTTCATCTTGAGTATATACATGGCAAAAATTTTAATAATAAAATGAATTGACCATTTAAAATCTTGACTAAAACAGAAAACGCATTTCTAATAAGAAGGTGGCTACACTTTGTATAATATATTATTAATAAGAATATTGTTATATACAGAATGCCTCTGGGTAAGACTGTCACGTCATTCCACTTACACTTACAAAAACAGTAACAAACACAGCTAAAGCATCAAAACAATTAATTTCTTATTTATGAAAACTCTATGTAATATAAAATATATCAATCATTAAATGTTTCTAAATTAAATGCATTACAGAAATCAAATATTCTGAGGAGGAGTCAAGATGGCGGAGAAGTAGCAGGCCACAGAAAACAACCACTTTCTGAAAGGTAGGACCGGCAGAGAAGTGAATCCAAAGCGACGGGAAGATAGACCCCGGGGGGAGGGGCCGGCTCCCGGCAAGCGGCGGAGCAACCGCGCACAAAATCAGGACTTTTAAAAGTCTGTTCCGCTGAGGGACATCGCTCCAGAGGCTAAACGGGGGCAAAGCCCACGCGGGGTCAGCGTGGCCTCAGGTCCCGCAGGGTCACAGAAGGATCGGGGGTGTCTGAGTGTCGCAGAGCTTGCGGGTATTGGAACGGGAAAAGCCGGCTACAGAGACAGAGCCGACAGTAAGCTCGCAGCTCGGGGTACCTTGAACCGGTCGCAGGCTCGGTGAGCTCGGAGCGCGGCCGGAGGTCAGGCAGACGGGAGTAACTGGGGCGCGTTTCTCTGAGGGCGCACTGAGGAGTGGGGCCCTGGGCTCTCGGCTCCTCCGGGCCGGAGAGACCAGGAGGCCGCCATTTGTATTCCCGTCCTCTGGAACTCTACGGAAAGCGCTCAGGGAACAAAAGCTCCTGAAAGCAAACCCGAGCGGATTACTCACCCCGGCCCCGGGTAAGGGCGGTGTAATTCCGCCTGGGGCAAAGACACTTGAGAATCACTACAACAGGCCCCTCCCCCAGAAGATCAACAAGAAATCCAGCCGAGACCAAGTTCACCTACCAAGGAGTGCGGTTTTCAATACCAAGGAGAGCAGCAGAATTCCAGAGGAGGAGAAAGCCAAGCACGGAACTCATGGCTTTTTTCCTGTGATTTTTTTTTAGTCTTGCAGTTAATTTAATTTTTTCTTTTCATTTTTTTTTTTTTTCTCGCCTTCTCGGGTAAAAATTTTTTTTTTTTACTGTTACCTTTTTCTTTTTTAACGATTTTTTACTAGTTTATCTATATATATATATTATATTTTTTTTTTATTTTTTCTTAGGTGTTTTTTTTTTTTTAAAAAAAAATTTCTTTTCTTTTCTTTTTTTTTCTTTTTTTTTTTTTTTTTTTTTTTTTTCTCTCTTCCTTTTTGAACCTCTTTTTATCCCCTTTCTCCCCACTCACGATTTTGGATCTCTTCTAATTTGGTTAAAGCATATTTTCCTGGGGTTGTTGCCACCCTTTTAGTATTTTACTTGCCCCTTCATTTACTCTTATCTGGACAAAATGACAAGACGTAAAAATTCAACACAAAAAAAAAAAGAACAAGAGGCAGTACCGAAGGCTAGGGACCTAATCAATACAGACATCGGTAATATGTCAGATCTAGAGTTCAGAATGACAATTCTCAAGGTTCTAGCCGGGCTCGAAAAAGGCATGGAAGATATTAGAGAAACCCTCTCGAGAGATATAAAAGCCCTTTCTGGAGAAATAAAAGAACTAAAATCTAACCAAGGTGAAATCAAAAAAGCTATTAATGAGGTGCAATCAAAAATGGAGGCTCTCACTGCTAGGATAAATGAGGCAGAAGAAAGAATTAATGTGATATAGAAGACCAAATGACAGAGAATAAAGAAGCTGAGCAAAAGAGGGACAAACAGCTACTGGACCACGAGGGGAGAATTCGAGAGATAAGTGACACCATAAGACGAAACAACATTAGAATAATTGGGATTCCAGAAGAAGAAGAAAGTGAGAGGGGAGCAGAAGGTATACTGGAGAGAATTATTGGGGAGAATTTCCCCAATATGGCAAAGGGAACGAGCATCAAAATTCAGGAGGTTCAGAGAATGCCCCTCAAAATCAATAAGAATAGGCCCACACCCCGTCACCTAATAGTAAAATTTACAAGTCTCAATGACAAAGAGAAAATCCTGAAAGCAGCCCGGGAAAAGAAGTCTGTAACATACAATGGTAAAAATATTAGATTGGCAGCTGACTTATCCACAGAGACCTGGCAGGCCAGAAAGAGCTGGCATGATATTTTCAGAGCACTAAACGAAACGAAAAAAACATGCAGCCAAGAATACTATATCCAGCTAGGCTATCATTGAAAATAGAAGGAGAGATTAAAAGCTTCCAGGACAAACAACAACTGAAAGAATTTGCAAATACCAAACCAGCTCTACAGGAAATATTGAAAGGGGTCCTCTAAGCAAAGAGAGAGCCTACAAGTGGTAGATCAGAAAGGAACAGAGACCATATACAGTAACAGTCACCTTACAGGCAATACAATGGCACTAAATTCATATCTCTCAATAGTTACCCTGAATGTGAATGGGCTAAATGCCCCTGTCAAAAGACACAGGGTATCAGAATGGATAAAAAAACAAAACCCATCTATATGTTGCCTCCAAGAAACACATTTTAAGCCCGAAGACACCTCCAGATTTAAAGTGAGGGGGTGGAAAAGAATTTACCATGCTAATGGACATCAGAAGAAAGCAGGTGTGGCAATCCTTATATCAGATCAATTAGATTTTAAGCCAAAGACTATAATAAGAGATGAGGAAGGACACTATATCATACTCAAAGGGTCTGTCCAACAAGAAGATTTAACAATTTTAAATATCTATGCCCCCAATGTGGGAGCAGCCAAACTATATAAACCAATTAATAACAAAATCAAAGAAACACATCAACAATAATACAATGATAGTAGGGGACTTTTAACACTCCCCTCACTGAAATGGACAGGTCATCCAAGCAAAAGATCAGCAAGGAAATATAAGGCCTTAAATGACACACTGGACCAGATGGACATCACAGATATATTCAGAATATTTCATCCCAAAGCAACAGAATACACATTCTTCTCTAGTGCACATGGAACATTCTCCAGAATAGATCACATCCTCGGTCCTAAATCAGGACTCAACCGGTATCAAAAGATTGGGATCATTCCCTGCATATTTTCAGACCACAATGCTCTAAAGCTAGAACTCAACCACAAAAGAAGTTTGGGAAGAACCCAAATACATGGAGACTAAACAGTATCCTTCTAAAGAATGAATGGGTCAACCGGGAAATTAAAGAAGAATTGAAAAAAATCATGGAAACAAATGATAATGAAAATACAACGGTTCAAAAATCTGTGGGACACAACAAAGGCAGTCCTGAGAGGAAAATATATAGCGGTACAAGCCTTTCTCAAGAAACAAGAAAGGTCTCAGGTACACAACCTAACCCTACACCTAAAGGAGCTGGAGAAAGAACAAGAAAGAAACCCTAAGCCCAGCAGGAGAGAGAAATCATAAAGATCAGAGCAGAAATCAAATGAAATAGAAACCAAAAAAACAAATAGAACAAATCAACGAAACTAGGAGCTGGTTCTTTGAAAGAATTAATAAAATTGATAAACCCCCCCTGGCCCGACTTATCAAAAAGAAAAGAGAGAAAGGACCCAAATAAATAAAATCATGAATGAAAGAGGAGAGATCACAACTAACACCAAAGAAATACAAACTATTATAAGAACATACTATGAGCAACTCTACGGCAATAAATTTGACAATCTGGAAGAAATGGATGCATTCCTAGAAACATATAAACTACCACAACTGAACCAGGAAGAAATAGAAAGCCTGAACAGACCCATAACCAGTAAGGAGATTGAAACAGTCATTAAAAATCTCCAAACAAAACAAAAGCCCAGGGCCAGACGGCTTCCCGGGGGGAATTCTACCAAACATTTAAAGAAGAACTAATTCCTATTCTCCTGAAACTGTTCCAAAAAATAGAAATGGAAGGAAAAACTCCAAACTCATTTTATGAGGCCAGCATCACCTTGATCCCAAAACCAGACAAGGATCCCACCAAAAAAGAGAGCTATAGACCGATATCCTTGATGAACACAGATGCGAAAATACTCAACAAAATACTAGCCAATAGGATTCAACAGTACATTAAAAAGATTATTCACCACGACCAAGTGGGATTTATTCCAGGGCTGCAAGGTTGGTTCAACATCCGCAAATCAGTCAATGTGATACAAAACACATCAATAAAAAGAAAGAACAAGAACATATGATACTCTCAATAGATGCTGAAAAAGCATTTGACAAAGTACAACATCCCTTCCTGATCAAAACTCTTCAAAGTGTAGGGATAGAGGGCACATACCTCAATATCATCAAAGCCATCTATGAAAAACCCCACCGCAAATATCATTCTCAATGGAGAAAAAACTGAAAGCTTTTCCGCTAAGGTCAGGAACACGGCAGGGATGTCCATTATCACCACTGCTATTCAACATCGTACTAGAGGTCCTAGCCTCAGCAATCAGACAACAAAAGGAAATTAAAGGCATCCAAATCGGCAAAGAAGAAGTCAAATTATCACTCTTCGCAGATGATATGATACTATATGTGGAAAACCCAAAAGACTCCACTCCAAAACTGCTAGAACTTATACAGGAATTCAGTAAAGTGTCAGGATATAAAATCAATGCACAGAAATCAGTTGCATTTCTCTACACCAACAGCAAGACAGAAGAAAGAGATATTAAGGAGTCAATCCCATTTACAATTGCATCCAAAACCATAAGATACCTAGGAATAAACCTAACCAAAGAGACACAGAATCTATACTCAGAAAAACTATAAAGTACTCATGAAAGAAATTGAGGAAGACACAAAGAAATGGAAAAATGTTCCATGCTCCTGGATTGGAAGAATAAATATTGTGAAAATGTCTATGCTACCTAAAGCAATCTACACACATTTAATGCAATTCCTATCAAAGTACCATCCATCTTTTGTTGGTGGCATCACAATTCCGGACTTCAAGCTCTATTACAAAGCTGTCATCATCAAGACAGCATGGTACTGGCACAAAAACAGACACATAGATCAATGGAACAGAATAGAGAGCCCAGAAATAGACCCTCAACTCTATGGTCAACTAATCTTCGAACAAAGCAGGAAAGAATGTCCATGGAAAAAAGACAGCCTCTTCATAAATGGTGCTGGGAAAATTGGACAGCCACATGCAGAAAAATGAAATTGGACCATTTCCTTACACCACACACAAAATAGACTCAAAATGGATGAAGGACCTCAATGTAACGAAAGGAAAGGTCCATCAAAATCCTTGAGGAGAACACGGGCAGCAACCTCTTCGACCCTCTGCCGCAGCAACATCTTCCTAGGAACAACGCAAAAGGCAAGGGAAGCAAGGGCAAAAATGAACTACTGGGATTTCATCAAGATCAAAAGCTTTTGCACAGCAAAGGAAACAGTTAACAAAATCAAAAGACAACTGACAGAATGGGAGAAGATATTTGCAAACGACATATCAGATAAAGGACTAGTGTCCAGAATCTATAAAGAACTTAGCAAACTCAACACCCAAAGAACAAATAATCCAATCAAGAAATGGGCAGAAGACATGAACAGACATTTCTGCAAAGAAGACATCCAGATGGCCAACAGACACATGAAAAAGTGCTCCATATCACTCGGCATCAGGGAAATACAAATCAAAACCACAATGAGATATCACCTCACACCAGTCAGAATGGCTAAAATCAACAAGTCAGGAAATGACAGATGCTGGCGAGAATGCGGAGAAAGGGGAACCCTCCTACACTGTTGGTGGGAATGCAAGCTGGTGCAGCCACTCTGGAAAACAGCATGGAGGTTCCTCAAAATGTTGAAAATAGAACTGCCCTATGACCCAGCAATTGCACTATTGGGTATTTACCCTAAAGATACAAATGTAGTGATCCAAAGGGACACATGCACCCGAATGTTTATAGCAGCAATGTCCACAATAGCCAAACTATGGAAAGAACCTAGATGTCCATCAACAGATGAATGGATCAAGAAATGTGGGTATATATACACAATTGGAATACTATGCAGCCATCAAAAGAAATGAAATCTTTGCCATTTGCAACAACATGGATGGAACTAGAGCGTATCATGCTTAGCGAAATAAGTCAAGCAGAGAAGACAACTATCATATGATCTCCCTGATATGAGGAAGTGGTGATGCAACATGGAGGCTTAAGTGGGTAGAGAAGAATAAATGAAACAAGATGGGATTGGGAGGGAGGACAAACCATAAGTGACTCTTAAATCTCACAAAACAAACTGAGGGTTGCCCGGGGGGAGGGGTTTTGGGAGAAGGGGGTGGGATTATGGACATTGGGAGGGTATGTGTTTGGGTGCGTGCTCTGTGAAGTGTGTAAAACCCCCTTGTGAAGTCACATACCTGTACCCCTGGGGATAAAATATATGT
>NW_025421333.1:0-108770 GCF_011764305.1 Mustela putorius furo | reverse complement strand
TTTCTGTTCCTTCTTTCTCTCTTCTTTCCTAGCGCCTCCTAAAAATTCCAGAAAGACAAAGGAATAAAGGGGAAATCCCTCAGGTATAGCATAAACTCACACAAAATACAACCATTTCTGATACACCACCAAGGCTTAACCACTTTTCTCCAAATTTTTCATGTTTTTATCCATCACTGAGCGTTAGAAGAGCTACAGTTACATTAAATATGTTTATGAATCCTAAAGTTGAAGAAAATAAACTTGATGATTCCATTTTCTCTGCCTCAATTGTAACCACCCCCAGTTCGTAAATGGTCCATCCTCTTGTTGGCAAGTGCAAGGGCAACTGCATTTCACTTGTGTCGTATTTGTATACTCGTATTAAAAAACTGATCAAGAGCCTGAACATTTTACACACACGAGTATATATTTTCGGTGAGGATAATGGACCACTACTTGTTTCTTTCTTCTTCACTCATACAATGAACAAAATACTTCACTGACAATCTGCTAAATGTATGTCCGGAGAATTAAAAAAAAAAAAAATTATGACACTGGAACTTCAAAATCTGGTGGAAGACACAATAAACATTCATACAATTTAAAACTGTCTAATAGACATGAATTTGAGAAGTAAAGGGGTTTTGAGGATGACAAGTAAGGTAGTACCAGCATTGCCAGGATCAAGGTAACACCTCATGAGAGGTGCAGAAAACTTTGTAAATAGTAAACTTCAATCAAGGCTTATAAAATTGTTCGATGGCTAAAGTACTCTGAGTAGTAAGTGAAGAATGGACCTTTAGGGCGTGTTATTATGGTGTCGCTGTAAACAAATCCATCACACTTCCCTGATTTAATTATGGTAAGCATTTGTTAAATGATTTTAAAAATTATGGACAACTTGAATGGTAGAGTAATGACAGGATCGACACGTTACTTTGTAGACATGAGCATCTGATGTGATTTGAAGAGTCAACTAGAGGGGTGGCCTAGGAGGCTCAGTCGGGTAAGCATCTGCCTCCAGCTCAGGGCATGATCTCAGGGTCTTAGGATCAAGCTCAGCAATGGGCTCCCTACTCAGTGTGGAGCCTGTTTCTCCCTCTCTCCCTCTGCCCCACTCGCCCCCACCACCCACTCGTGCTCTCTCTCTGTGTCAAATAAGTAAATGAGATCTTAAAAAAAAGAAGTAAAATAAAAATTGAAAAAAATCAACTAGGAATTTTTGCATTATATGTAGTCTCCCATCTGTCATCCAGAATGGGCACTGTTAAGTATCAATACACAGTTACTCGCAACTCTATACCCAATATTACAGTATAAGAAAATGGTACGGCCAACACACTGGCATTTATTTTATAACTGATCATCACATGCTTAACTCTATGATGAAAGGAATATTTTGGACCACGTTATGAGTTTCCCTTCAATCTATTTTAGCATTAGGTAAATGTCAGGTTTGGTTAGTCTATCTGGGAGATTGAAATGATGGGCTATGAGAGCAAAGATTGTGCAATGATTACACAACATTGGCTGAAACAGACGCCATGCCTGCTCGCTCTTCTGGCAAAGTTTCTTTAACTGCACACAGATTGTAGACAGGCTACAACCAGACTCTTCCTTGTGTAACTTACCAAGGGCACCTGTCTCTTGGCATAAAAAGTCCTGGCAAGTGTTTGTGAGAAAACACTTCAGTGGAATTCAAATGAAGTGACATAAAACCTTCAGATGTTCCATTCCATTACCAAGCAAGGTATTACACTTTTGCAGAAGCCTATTGTGATATATCCTCATTGGAGACATTAGATAGAGCTATGGGTTCATGTAGATTGTCACAGGGACATGGCAGGACAGGCATTTTAGAGACTAAAGACATGAATCCAAAAGCCCAAGGACTTAGATATAAATCCTACCTTGTCTCCTTATTTGCGCAGTGAAATTGGACAAGTTGTTCAGTGACTGTGAGCTCCCATTTTCTTAATTATAAAATGATGTTAATTAAGGGTTGTCATGGAGATTAAATGAATCAACATTTCTTAGGGCTCTTGGAATAGGGCCTGGCACAGCGTAACCACCATGTGAGCTGTATTACTTTTATGTGATATTACTACAAATATAGTGGATTAAAATTAAAATAATATAATAATGTTAAAATATACATTTATTATCTTATTGTATATTATTATCTAAATTTATATTTATTATACATTTATTATCTTATAGTTTTATGGATCAGAATTCTAGGCAGAGCTCAGTTAGGTTCTCATCAAGGTGACCATCGAGGTGTCCTTTTGGTTTGCCATCTCGTGTCAAGGTTTGCCTGGGGAAGGATCTGCTTCAAATCTCACATGGTTCTTTTTTTTTTTTTTTTAAAGATTTTATTTATTTATTTGACAGAAAGAGATCACAAGCAGGCAGAGAGGCAGGCAGAGAGAGAGGAGGAAGCAGGCTCCCCGCTGAGCAGAGAGCCCTATGCGGGCCTCGATCCCAGGACCCTGAGATCATGACCTGAGCCGAAGGCAGCGGCTTAACCCCACTGAGCCACCCAGGCGCCCCCTCACATGGTTCTTGGCAGAATCTGCTTCTCTGTGGCCCGTGGGGCTAAGGACACAGGTTTTGTCTCAGTTCTTTGCCTGGTGGGCTTCTTAACACTGCTGTTGGCTTTGCCTAATCCAGTAAGAGAGAAATCTGCAAATGGGCATTATAATCTTACACAACATGATCGTGGACGTGGCACACTTGTGGAATATCCTATTGGTTAAAAAGCGAATCACAGTTTTTGGGCCACAATCAGAGGGGAGAGGCTTATACAAGGGAGTAAACACTGTGATGTGAGGATAATTGAGGATCATTTTAGAGTCCCTGTTTACATAAGTGTTAAACAAACAAAAATGTTCCCTAGAGGATGATGTATGTAAAAGAGAATTGCTTTCTGTTGAATCTGGGCAGCTTAAATGACAGGATGTCCAGCTCACGCCTGCTGGGGAGCCAATCCGGGTATCTCTTTCTAACTTCAAGTTCAGCAGCCATAATCTCGTTAAATTAACATCAGCCACTGCTGGTATATTTAGACCACTCAAAACTGGCAAATGCTACACAATCACAGCTATTTTTTCCAATTAGAAGCCCCCCAGTAGTTAAACATTTACCATTATAAACATTTCGCATATTGTAGATCTTCCTTGGATTCTTTAACTTTATCTACTAAGATAGTTTACTAGGATTCTTTAGCTCTATCTACTTGGAAATATCTTAATAAACATCTCAAACAATAACCCAGAAAGACTAGGTAATATCCTGGCCTTGAATTTGCCAATTCTTTCACCTTGATTAACATTTAATATGAAACAAGATGACTTCAAAGTGTGGTCAAATCTCATTTAAAAAACTGTGTATATGTTTCCTTCGTGTTGAACTTATTTTAAACACAACTAAATGCCACATTACAAAGACATAATGGATACTTTGGTTGATTATGGTAACTATGTATATGGATGACTTCTATAGCACAGCTCTCTTTATTTGCTAGATACCTTAAAACTTTAGGCCAGCTTTGCCTGCAACAACTGTTGGTTATATTACCTTAAAATAGGTTCCTCAGAAAGAATATTTCTCAAAATATCTTACAGAAGAAGCAAGCATGTGGTAGGTCCAATGACTCTATTTCTGATGGATACATATTCTATCACTGAGAAAACTAGCACATCATAAACATTTTACAGCAGTCCATCCATTTCTCATGTTTAAATATCATAAACTAGTATATAATCACTAAAATATCTCATTTTTGTTCATGCGGTCAATTCTCAAGGTAACTTAGTGTCAATTGTAGCATAACAGTAATAACTTATTATTAGTTAATATTATTGATTTCATTATTATATAATTATTTGATTTCAGTTACTTTTTTATCATCCTACACTCTGTATTATTACTGAACAAGCCAAATCTCTGATATCAGGGGTGGGGTGGGAACTGGAAGGTAATTATCCTCTAATATTTATTTTCTAGAATGGACATACTGCGATTCATTTATAACTCAGGCAACAGATTGCTGCTACCCAGTCTTAAAACTTTGCTGATCAAGGGAAGATTCTGCATCCTTTTTAATGCTTTACTCTAAAGTTTCAATAAATACATGTGAAACCAAGAGTATCTAAAGCCTCTCTCTGAAGGGAAAAAAAAATGACAGATTTTATCAGAAATAGCCACTCCTGTGTTCTGCCTCCATATGGACATTTAATGATCCTGTATGGGCATGAATTCAAGGCAGACTCCCAAAGTGTCACAACAAATTGAAAAGTTTCTCTCTGTTACATCTGGCATAAGGATCTATCTTAAATAAACAATAGAGAATACTGTCATAGACAGCAGGTATAAAATAATCTGACCACAGACTGACTGTAATCTAGCACTTTCTGAGAGCTCACTTTAAACTTTTGTATTACAGGGAGTTAAAGAGGGAATCTAAAGTAATGTTTCCAAATGTGACTGTGAATCAGAAATAATGAAAGCTTATTAAAAATATGAACTTCTATATCCTAGACTAGACATAGAAAATCAAAATCTTGAAGAAAAGGACAAAAATCTATTTGTCTGAAGACTCATAAGAGATTTAGAAGAGATTACCAGTTTGGAGACATCTTGTTTATAGAAGCACACCTTTAAACTCTAAAAAAATCTGCATTTAAGGAAATAGAAAACAAAACACCTGAATAATTTCTTCTCTCATCCTCGTGGAAAAAAATTCCCAAAAGCATGATTTATGCCCATGCCCTTTGCATCTTAGGAAATAGCTATTTGAAGAATGTTTGTTTTCCATAGTCACATATATTACTACAGTCCATAGTCACATATATTTGTAATCCATAGTCACATATATTACTATAGTTGGCCCTTGAATAGCATGAGTTTACATGAGTGGGTCCAATTTTACATGGATTATTTTCTAATAAATACGGTAGAGTACTATCAATGTATTATCTCTTCTGTAATGATACATTAAGAATCAATGTATGATCTCTTTGTAGCATTTTCTTTTCTCTAGCTTACTCTTATGAGAATACATTATATGATACTTGTACAAAATATATATTAATTGACTGTTTATGTTATTGGCAAGATTTCTGGTTATCAGTAGTTAAATTTTGGGGAGTCAAAATTATACACAGATTTTCAACTATGCAGGGGATTGGTATGCCAACCTTCGTGCTGGTCAAAGTCAAGCGTAATTATGCTTTCGAATTTCTCTTCAGATTCCTTTTATAATGTAACAGCCAATATTGGTGTTTCAATATGTAGCAAATATATGTAGTAAGTATAGGCAATATACAAACACATTCTACGTAACCAAGGAAAATCTCTGTCCAATAGTGAGTTTAGAAGCCAGAGTTCTATAACCATGACTGAGAAGGAAATAGACAAAATATTCGGAGGCTAGCAATTTTGCATGAATTGTGTTTATGTGCATGTGCTTTTACAGTATCTGATCCTAAATATCTAGGACTAATTTGTGGTCTCACCTTAGAAGTATGGAAAGAAACAACAATGGCTTTCAATGAATATAGAATAATTATAGCCAACAAAATGAGATGCCTGTAGAGAAATGAGCTATCTGAAAGTACATTCTACTTTATACCAGTGCTTTATTTCTGGCCTTAAGTATGAATTTTAAAATTCAGGTTAATCACTTTTGACATGAAGTTGTATTTATACATAGCATGGTATGTAATATTTAAAAACAGGCCATTAATGTGGTTTGGATTTAGGTAGAGTATTTGATCTTTTAGAAAGACAATACACTGGACTCTTAAAGTAATCCATGCAATGACATAAACTAGTAAAAATTGTTGAAATTAACTCTGTCTTCCCTATGAAAAGCTCTGAGTTAGTATGCAGCATGACCAGTCACATTCTGAAGCCCATTCCATAGTGATTCATACTTAAACCTGAGAACCACACAGACGATAAATCTGTGTAAGAACCTTAGCCAATGTCAAAGTCTCAAGGAAGAATATCGTGTGTCCAGTTTCTTTTTCTTTCTCTTTTTAAAAAAGTTTTTATTTATTTGACAGGGAGATAGAGAGCATAAATAGGCAGAGAGGCAGGCAGATGGAGAGGGAGAAGCAGGCTCTCTGCTGAGCAGGAAGTCTAATGCAGGGCTCCATGCAGGACCCCAGGTTCATGACCCCAGCTGAAGGCAGCCACCCAACTGACTGAGCCACACAGGTGCCCCTCATGTGTCCAGGTTTCTAAAGAACAACTCATTAAACCATAATCAAGTGACTTCTTAATATTTGATGAGAAAAAATAATAACATTATTTTCCAAGTAAATCAGTCAAGTAATATTAATCAGGTTCTCCTCCTGAAAAGTTTTCTGTTTCCATTATACCTTCAGTTTCTTTTGGACAATGATATGTATTTAAGTATTTCAATCTGTGATATAGTATCTAATTCTTCTCCCGTGTGTGATCAATACAATCTGCCATAGTGGTGTCTTATGATCAACCAAAGTGTTCATTATGTCTTTGCAAAGTGGCATTTAGTTGTATACAGTAAGTTCACACAAAGGAAAGAGGATCCAATAGAGACAATATAAACTTCATTTCACTTTTTCCAGCTTTGTTGAGACATAACTGACCTATAATATTTGTAAATTTAAGGCATACAATCTGATGATTTGAGATACATATGCGTCGTTATGTGATTACCTCAAAAACTTAATACATCCATCACCTCCCATGAATAAAATGTTTTGGTGGGGTGAGAACATTCAAGATCTATACCCTTATCTACAATCAAGTATAAAATATAGTATCATTAACCAGAGTCAACATGGTAAATATGAGATCCCCAGATATTACTAATTTTATGTCTGGATATTTATACTTATTTTGTTGTTGTTGGATCCTGTTGGCTAGGTCCTTTTTTTTTTTAATTTTTTATTTTTTATAAACATGTATTTTTATCCCCAGGGGTACAGGTCTGTGAATCGCCAGGATTACACACTTCACAGTACTCACCAAAGCACATACCCTCCCCAATGTCCATAACCCCACCCCGCCTTCTCCCAATCCCCCTCCCCCCAGCAACCCTCAGTTTGTTTTGTGAGACTAAGAGTCACTCATGGTTGGTCTCCCTCCCAATCCCATCTTGTTTCATTGATTCTTCTCCTACCCACTTAAGCCCCCATGTTGCATCACCACTTCCTCATATCAGGGAGATCATATGTTAGTTGTCTTTCTCTGCTTGACTTATTTCACTAAGCATAATATGCCCTAGTTCCATCCATGTTGTCGCAAATGGCAAGATTTCATTTCTTTTGATGGCTGCATAGTATTCCATTGTGTATATATACCACATCTTCTTGATCCATTCATCTGTTGATGGACATCTAGGTTCTTTCCATAGTTTGGCTATTGTGGACATTGCTGCTATAAACATTCGAGTACACGTGCCCCTTTGGATCACTACGTTTGTATCTTTAGGGTAAATACACAGTAGTGCAATTGCTGGGTCGTAGGGCAGTTCTATTTTCAGCATTTTGAGGAACCTCCATGCTATATTCCAAAGTGGCTGCACCAGCTTGCATTCCCACCAACAGTGTAGGAGGGTTCCCCTTTCTCCACATCCTCGCCAGCATCTGTCATTTCTTGACTTGTTGATTTTAGCCATTCTAACTGGTGTGAGGTGATATCTCATTGTGGTTTTGATTTGTATTTCCCTGATGCCGAATGATATGGAGCACTTTTTCATGTGTCTGTTGGCCATCTGGATGTCTTCTTTGCAGAAATGTCTGTTCATGTCCTCTGCCCATTTCTTGATTGGATTATTTGTTCTTTGGGTGTTGAGTTTGCTAAGTTCTTTATAGATTCTGGACACTAGTCCTTTATCTATTATGTTGTTTGCAAATATCTTCTCCCATTCTGCCAGTTGTCTTTTGATTTTGTTAACTGTTTCCTTTGCTGTGCAAAAGCTTTTGATCTTGATGAAATCCCAATAGTTCATTTTTGCCCTTGCTTCCCTTGCCTTTGGCGATGTTCCTAGGAAGATGTTGCTGCGGTTGAGGTCCAAGAGGATGCTGCCTGTGTTCTCCTCAAGTATTTTGGTGGATTCCTTTGTCACATTGAGGTCCTTCATCCATTTTGAGTCTATTTTTGTGTGTGGTGTAAGGAAATGGTCCAATTTCATTTTTCTGCATGTGGCTGTCCAATTTTCCCAACACCATTTATTGAAGAGGCTGTCTTTTTTCCATTGGACATTCTTTCCTGCTTTGTCGAAGATTAGTTGACCATAGAGTTGAGGGTCTATTTCTGGGCTCTCTATTCTGTTCCATTGATCTATGTGTCTGTTTTTGTGCCAGTACCATGCTGTCTTGATGATGACAGCTTTGTAATAGAGCTTGAAGTCCGGAATTGTGATGCCACCAACGTTGGCTTTCCTTTTCAATATCCCTTTGGCTATTCGAGGTCTTTTCTGATTCCATATCAATTTTAGAATTATTTGTTCCATTTATTTGAAAAAGATGGATGGTACTTTGATAGGAATTGCATTAAATGTGTAGATTGCTTTAGGTGGCATAGACATTTTCACAATATTTATTCTTCCAATCCAGGAGCATGGAACATTTTTCCATTTCTTTGTGTCTTCCTCAATTTCTTTCATGAGTACTTTATAGTTTTCTGAGTATAGATTTTGTGTCTCTTTGGTTAGGTTTATTCCTAGGTATCTTATAGTTTTGGGTGCAATTGTAAATGGGATTGACTCCTTAATTTCTCTTTCTTCTGTCTTGTTGTTGGTGTAGAGAAATGCAACTGATTTCTGTGCATTGATTTTATATCCTGACACTTTACTGAATTCCTGTACAAGTTCTAGCAGTTTTGGAGTGGAGTTTTTTGGGTTTTCCACATATAGTATCATATCATCTGCAAAGAGTGATAATTTGACTTCTTCTTTGCTGATTTGGATGCCTTTAATTTCCTTTTGTTGTCTGATTGCTGAGGCTAGGACCTCTAGTACTATGTTGAATAGCAGTGGTGATAATGGACATCCCTGCCATGTTCCTGACCTTAGCGGAAAAGCTTTCAGTTTTTCTCCATTGAGAATGATATTTGCGGTGGGTTTTTCATAGATGGCTTTGATGATATTGAGGTATGTGCCCTCTATCCCTACACTTTGAAGAGTTTTGATCAGGAAGGGCTGCTGTACTGTGTAAAATGTTTTTTCAGCAACTATTGAGAGTATCATATGGTTCTTGTTCTTTCTTTTATTGATGTGTTGTATCACATTGACTGATTTGCGGATGTTGAACCAACCTTGCAGCCCTGGAATAAATCCCACTTGGTCGTGGTGAATAATCCTTTTAATGTACTGTTGAATCCTATTGGCTAGTATTTTGGTGAGAATTTTCGCATCTGTGTTCATCAAGGATATTGGTCTGTAGCTCTCTTTTTTGATGGGATCCTTGTCTGGTTTGGGGATCAAGGTGATGCTGGCCTCATAAAATGAGTTTGGAAGCTTTCCTTCCATTTCTATTTTTTGGAACAGTTTCAGGAGAATAGGAATTAGTTCCTTTAAATGTTTGGTAGAATTCCCCCGGGAAGCTGTCTGGCCCTGGGCTTTTGTTTGTTTGGAGATTTTTAATGACTGTTTCAATCTCCTTGCTGGTTATGGGTCTGTTCAGGCTTTCTATTTCTTCCTGGTTCAGTTGTGGTAGTTTATATATTTCTAGGAATGCATCCATTTCTTCCAGATTGTCAAATTTGTTGGCGTAGATTTGCTCATAGTATGTTTTTATAAAAGTTTCTATTTCTTTGGTGTTAGTTGTGATCTCTCCTCTTTCATTCATGATTTTATTTATTGGGGTCCTTTCTCTTTTCTTTTTCATAAGTCAGGCCATGGGTTTATCAATTTAATTAATTCTTTCAAAGTACCAGCTCCTAGTTTCATTGATTTGTTCTATTGTTTTTTTGGTTTCTATTTCATTGATTTCTGCTCTGATCTTTATGATTTGTCTTCTCCTGCTGGGCTTAGGGTTTCTTTCTTGTTCTTTCTCCAGTTCCTTTAGGTGTAGGGTTAGGTTGTATACCTGAGACCTTTCTTGTTTCTTGAGAAAGGCTTGTACCGCTATATATTTTCCTCCCAGGACTGCCTTTGTTGAGTCCCACAGATTTTGATTTGTTTCATTATCATTTGTTTCCATGATTTTTTTTCAATTCTTCTTTAATTTCCTGGTTGACCCATTCATTCTTTAGAAGGATTCTGTTTAGTCTCATGTATTTGGTTTCTTTCCAAACTTCCTTTTGTGGTTGAGTTCTAGCTTTAGAGCTTTGTGGTCTGAAAATATGCAGGGAATGATCCCAATCTTTTGATACCGGTTGAGTCCTGATTTAGGACCCAGGATGTGATCTATTCTGGATAACGTTCCATGTGCACTAGAGAAGAATGTGTATTCTGTTGCTTTGGGATGAAATGTTCTGAATATATCTGTGATTTCCATCTGGTCCAGTGTGTCGTTTAAGGCCTTTATTTCCTTGCTGATCTTTTGCTTGGATGATCTGTCCATTTCAGTGAGAGGAGTGTTAAAGTCCCCTACTATTATTGTATTATTATTGATGTGTTTCTTTGATTTTGTTATTAATTGGTTTATATGGTTGGCTGCTCCCACGTTGGGGGCATAGATATTTAAAATTGTTAGATCTTCCTGTTGAACAGACCCTTGAGTATGATATAGTGTCCTTCCTCATTTCTTATTATAGTCTTTGGCTTAAAATCTAATTGATCTGATATAAGGATTGCCACTCCTGCTTTCTTCTGATGTCCATTAACATGGTAAATTCTTTTCCACCCCCTCACTTTAAATCTGGAGGTGTCCTCGGGCTTAAAATGAGTTTCTTGGAGGCAACATATAGATGGGTTTTGTTTTTTTATCCATTCTGATACCCTGTGTCTTTTGACAGGGGCATTTAGCCCATTAACATTCAGGGTAACTATTGAGAGATATGAATTTACTGCCATTGTATTGCCTGTAAGGTGACTTTTACTGTATATGGTCTCTGTTCCATTCTGATCTACCACTTTTAGGCTCTCTCTTTGCTTAGAGGCCCCCTTTCAGTATTTCCTGTAGAGCTGGTTTGGCGTTTGCAAATTCTTTCAGTTTTTGTTTGTCCTGGAAGCTTTTTATCTCTCCTTTTATTTTCAATGATAGCCTAGCTGGATATAGTATTCTTGGCTGCATGTTTTTCTCGTTTAGTGCTCTGAATATATCATGCCAACTCTTTCTGGCCTGCCAGGTCTCTGTGGATAAGTCACCTGCCAATCTAATATTTTTACCATTCTATGTTACAGACTTCTTTTCCTGGGCTGCTTTCAGGATTTTCTCTTTGTCACTGAGACTTGTAAATTTAACTATTAGGTGATGGCGTGTGGGCCTATTCTTATTGATTTTGAGGGGCGTTCTCTGAACCTCCTGAATTTTGATGCTCATTCCCTTTGCCATATTGGGGAAATTCTCCCCAATAATTCTCTCCAGTGTACCTTCTGCTCCCCTCTCTCCTTATTCTGGAATCCCAATTATTCTAATGTTGTTTTGTCTTATGGTGTCACTTATCTCTCAAATTCTCCCCTCGTGGTCCAGTAGCTGTTTGTCCCTCTTTTGCTCAGCTTCTTTATTCTCTGTCATTTGGTCTTCTATATCACTAATTCTTTCTTCTGCCTCATTTATCCTAGCAGTGAGAGCCTCCATTTTTTATTGCACCTCATTAATAGCCTTTTTGATTTCAACTTGGTTAGATTTTAGTTCTTTTATTTCTCCAGAAAGGGCTTTTTATCTCCCGAGAGGGTTTCTCTAATATCTTCCATGCCCTTTTCAAGCCCGGCTAGAACCTTGTGAATTGTCATTCTGAACTCTAGATCTGACATATTACCAATAACTGTATTCATTAGGTCCCTAGCCTTCAGTACTGCCTCTTGTTCTTTTTTTTGTGTGTTGAATTTTTTACGTCTTGTCATTTTGTCCAACTAAGAGTATATGAAGGAGCAAGTAAAATACTAAAAGGGTGCCAACAAGCCCAGGAAAATATGCTTTATCTAAATCAGAAGAGATCCAAAATTGTGAGGGGGGAGAAAGGGGATAAAAATAGGTTCAAAAAGGAAGAAAGAAAAAGAAAGAAAAAAAAGAAAGAAAAGAATTAAAAAAAAAAAACAAATAAAGAAAAATATGAAAAAGAAAATATATATATATTAGATAAACTAGTTAAAAAACGTTAAAAAAGAAATGGGTAAAAGTTAAAAAAAAATTTACTAGAAGGTGAGAAAAAAAAATGAAAAAGAAAAAAATTAGATTAACTGCGAGACTAAAAAAAATCACAGGGAGAAATCCATGAGTTCCGTGCTTTGCTTTCTCCTCCTCTGGAATTCTGCTTCTCTCCTTGGTATTGAAACTGCACTCCTTGGTAGGTGAACTTGGTCTTGGCTGGATTTCTTGTTGATCTTCTGGGGGAGGGGCCTGTTTTAGTGATTCTCAAGTGTCTTTACCAGGGGCCGGCTGAGTAATCCACTTGGGTTTGCTTTCAGGAGCTTTTGTTCCCTGAGCGCTTTCTGTAGAATTCCGGAGGATGGGAATACAAATGGCGGCCTCCTGGTCTCCAGCCCAGAGGAGATGAGAGCCCGGGGCCCCACTCCTCAGTGTGCCCTCAGAGAACAGCGCCCAGTTACTCCCGTCTGCCTGACCTCCGGCCGCGCTCCGAGCTCACCGAGCCTGCGGCCGGTTCAAGGTAACACCGAGCTCTGAGCTTACTGTTGGCTCTGTCTCTGTAGCTGGCTTTCCCGTTCCAATACCCACAAGCTCTATGACACTCAGAAACCCCCGATCCTTCTGTGACGCTGCGGGACCTGAGGCCACGCTGACCTCGCGTGGGCTTCGCCCCGGTTTAGCCTCTGGAACGATGTCCCTCAGTGGAACAGACTTTTAAAAGTCCTGATTTTGTGCGCCGTTACTCCGCCGCTTGTCGGGACCCGGCCCCTCCCCCCCGGGTCTATCTTCCTGTCGCTTTGGATTCACGTCTCCGCCAGTCCTACCTTTCAGAAAGTGGTTGTTTTTCTGTTTCCAGAATTGCTGTTCTTCTTCTCTTTGATCTGCCGATGGATTTGCAGGTGTTTGCAATCTTTAGATAAGCTATCTAGCTGATCTCCTGCTAGCTGAAGTAGTCTCAGCCTGCTACTTCTCTGCCATCTTGACTCCTCCCCTACTGCTCAAATATTTGATGTCATAGACAAACTTTGACTGACTGCCAAAGTCAATATCAGAATTATTTTCTCTGTTTTCTTTTAGGTATCTACAGGTTTAGGCACTACATTTAAATTTTCAATCCATTTCAAGTTTTTTTTTGTGAATAGTGTAAATCAGAGTCTAATTTTATCCTTTTACATGTGACTATCCCATGAGGGATATCCCACAAGCTCCTGTGCTTCGTTTCAAGGGGGTCACAGTTAACCACACAATGTAGACAGAAGACCACCCGATACAGGCAGAAAATTAAAAATAAAAACTATACTTCCTTCTACTCCTCTCAAGGCTGTATTATAATCTGCTTGGAAGCTTAGAAGAAAGCACTGCTGCCATTTATAGTTTATTTGAAGATTTAGTATTTCCACTTACTTTATCATAAAGTTGTGCCTCCATATCATTATTAGGACCTCTTATACTAAATTCAGGAGAGTTGGGCTTAGCTACAAAGAAATTAATTATGTTTGGATTCCCCCTTAACAAATTAAAGTGGAATTAATTACCTATGAAAATAAAACCAACTATAATAAATTTCTATTATATATTTATATATTAATCCATAATAAAATTAATAACATATTCTTAATATATAATTAATATATATGATATAATATACTATTAGTAATGTTATAGATATATTATTCATATGATTAAATGATATATTACATATAACATTAGTAATATACTGATCATATATAATAAATAATACAATAATATATTATTGATAATATATAATATTTATAAAGTAGAAATTTGTGCATAATGAATACACTGATGACAGTGAGGGGATATACATTTTAAAATGATTTCCCTGATTGTTGGTTCATTTTTGCCATAGCCGTACATTTTCATCTTTTTTGTCCTTGACCAGCATGCCAAGGAAGGTGACTAATACTAGTGTGCATAGAGACTTCACTGGCTCCGATGTGTTATCTAAGTACTAGATTTCCCTGAAGGCAGTGACAATGTCATTTTTAAAGAGTCTGGGACTTCTGGGTGAGTAAGGTAGATAAAATACCTTTTGCTAATATAAGCCAATCAATTAGATTTCTAAACTAAAACGTCTAAAATAATAAAATCTTACTGGTTATGAGGTCTTATCTAACCAACTGACTTGATAAGAATGACAGAATACAACATACAGGTAAGACCTACCTGCAATGTTATAAAGCAAGGCCACGTGGAGAAGAGCTGAGCTGTTTATGATAAAGATGACTGAGTGTCCTACAGAACAATTCATATTTGCCCCAGGATTTTATTTCTCAGACCAAGATCCTTCAAACTTCATCACTGTCGGGGTACCTGGATGGCTCAGTGGATTAAGCCTCTGCCTTCGGCTCAGGTCATGATCCCAGGGTCCTGGGATGGAGCCCCACATCAGGCTTTCTGCTCAGCGGGGAGCCTGCTTCCCGCTCTGCCTCTCTGCCTACTTGTGATCTCTGTCTGTCAAATAAATAAATAAATAAATCTTAAAAAAAAAAAAAAAGAACCTCATCACTGTGTAAGTTTGCGGCCTTGTAGTCTTATAGGAAACATTTGCCTCATACTAACTGTACGTTTTGCACAAGCTGCCTATGCTGTGATTTGATACCAGTCACCTTAAGGCTATCTTCTATTCAAGACTTTGACAAGGGCAGATCCAACTGGACAGCTAGGGACTGTCACTGTGGGAATCAAAGGCAAAGTTAATCTTCATCTCAATTGCGAACTCGATGATGTGATAGCCAAAATAATTCCTCCTCTGTATCAAGGATGTCCATGTTCAACTCCCCCAAATTTGTGAATATGTTACTTTACATTGTGAAAGGGACTTTGCAAATGCCATTAGGTTAAGAAGAGATTATCCTAGATTATCTAGATGGGCCTAATGTAATGATAACCATCTTTCTAAGAGAAAGAGGGGTTTAAGAGTGTCAGTGAGAAAGATTTCAGATGCAATGATGCTGGTTTCAAGAGGAGGTAAGAAACCCCAAACTAAGGAACAAGGGAGACTCCAAGAAGATAGAAAATATAAGAAAAAGGCCATGTCCTTAACCAAAAAATGACCAAAATAAAAATCTGTTCCAAATATTGTATTTAACATTAGCGTTTTCATTTTATTTTCATTAAAGTCAAGAATAAGGAAAAGATATTTTCCAGATCTAGTTATCTATTGTTACATAACAAACCTCTCTCAACAATTGATGATGGGAAATATTTTATTATGCACAAGATCTGTGACTTAGAAATTAGGAGCAGACATAAGAGGGATGATATTATCTGCTTTATTATGTATGGACCTCCTTGAGGAAACTCAAATTTCTGGGAGCTAAAATCACCTAGTGGCCTCTTCACTCACATATTTGGTAAGTCATCTGGAGTGCCAATACAAAGCCACTTTCTGTGGCATGGGATTCCTCACAGTACGATGATACTAAAATTTGTTACATTAACAGTTGAGGAAAACCAGTCTTCCAATGAACAAGTCAAAAGCTGATGGTCTCTTAGAGTATAGCCTAGGAAACCATACAGTATCATTTCTGTTATACATTACTGCTAAAGAAAAAAAAAAAAAGAAAGAAAGAAAAAGAAAGAAAGAAAGAAAAAAAAAGTCACACATCTCATCAAAGTTTAAGGGGAAGAGACACAGACTCCTACCTTTTCATAGAGGCAGTGTTCTATCAATTATTTTGCAGCAGTATTTAAAAAATAAAGTCACTAATTTTCAACAATGTTTTAGACATCTAAACGTATAAGACAAGAATACAAAATAAAAATTAAGAAATTTTGCAAGGAATGAAAAAAAAATAAACGAATATTGTTTTATACAAAGAGAATTATATAGGAAATAGGTCAATATTACAAAATATAAAACAACTCAGTGAGGCAGTTAGATTAAAAATTAAACTTGACACATAAAACAATTTTATCTATATGTATCTCTTAAAAACTATAAAAATAATAGAAAATGGCCCCATTTACCATAGCAAGAAAATGCTATCTACATTGTCAACATAAAATAAAATGAGATCACCACTTCCCAGCACATAGAAATATTAATTCAATGTGAATTAAAGAGGTAAAACCAAAGGGAAATTTAAAAAAACCCAACAAAATGGAGAATACTTTAAACATGTTCTAATGGGGAAGGAATTTTTTCTGATGAGGCACAAAAAAACAAGGACATTTTAAGAGTAAAATATTCACAACTTTGATGTATATATCCATAAGCTATAAAGAATACAAAGAAATTTATGAGAACAAAGTGGCAAGTAAATTAAAAAATGAGCAAAGACCATGAAGGGCAATTCACTGGAAAAGAGCCACGGTGACCAACACTCATATGAAAGGAGGTTTCATGTCATTAGTAATCAGAGAATTGCAAATTAACTCCACAATTAGATACTCTCTCATCACCACTAGTCTGGCATAAATACATACATGTAGCAATATCATAACTATCTAAGTATTAATGTACCTGTGCAACAACAAAATTCTTACTTGTTTTTATAGTAGCTAAATATACCAATCAAGTAAATAGAAGATTTTTTCCAAAGATATTCCAAGGAAGGAATATAAATAATATACTGTAGCACGAGTATATCAGGAATTATTTCATTCCTTAGGTTGTGATAAAGGGAGGCACAAATAAGAATAGTTTACAACACAACACTTTGATTTATCTCACGTAATAGGAACTCTGGAAGCAGATGTTTCTGGACTCAGTACAGCTCATCAATAAGGTCAAAGATCCAGCACTCTGCCTTTCTGCTTTACAGGATAAAGCAGTATACAGGCTTTTCATTCTTAAATGTTATTAAACATTTAAGATCACATCCACCACAGGGAAAAAGAAAATAAAAGAACTGTAGGTAAAGGACTTCTCTTCAGATTTACTCTTTTTATTCAGCAAGAAACATTTTCCCAGAAAGCAGCAAATCTCACTGATGATTCACTGGGCAAAACCCAACTGGGGGACCCTGGCAAACAAATATCCTAGTGCAGGAGAAAGGCATTGGGATAATTACTTTATAGACAGCCACCCACAATGTCTGCTTCCTATGGTACAAGGTAGAGATTAAATCACCTATGGTGGGAATAACATAATGTATAAATGTGTTGAAATACTATCTTGTACACCCAAAACTAATATGATGTGTGTGTCATCACTAAGAAAAAAAATAATTAAAAAATTATCTAGGAAGGAAGATGGCAAAATATTATCATAGTAAGACAATTTATGAAAAGTGGCTGAGAGGGGCACCTGGGTGGCTCAGTATGTTAAAGCCTCTGCCTTCAGCTCAGGTCACAATCTCAGGGTCCTGGGATCGAGCCCCGCATTGGGCTCTCTGCTCAGCAGGGAGTCTCCTCTCTCTCTGCCTGCCTCTCCTCCTACTTGTGATCTCTGTCTGTCAAATAAATAAATAAAATCTTTTTTTAAAAAGTGGCTGACAGAAAATCTGGAATATAGGGAGCGCAATGTGAACACTCCTCCCATCCCCTTTACTACATATTCTTGATATCAAATGCAGGTGCTCCAACATTTGTGATGTTTTTCGTGATCTCTCAGAAGTCCAAATCCTCTCTCTTTATTCTATTAACTTAAACTTTGACTGGAATCAATAGACACGAGAAGACTTAGGATCATTTAAGGTGAATTTAAAGCAAATTCTGTACAAACTTCAATCACAACTGAAACCCATTATGGAATTATATTCTGAGACTGGAGAAAAACATTACATGATATAGAAAAATATATATATATATACACATATATACAATATATGCATATATAGTATAAATAATGATCAATGTGGCATAGAAATATCAATTTAAGGAAAAATTGATAATCTATGGTTAAAAAAAGCTGCTTTATTGGAACATGTGAGCTAATGTGCTTATATGGACTCTTAATTTCTCACAACATTCTAAATACTAGGAAACTATGAGATCGAATATTTTGAGGATAGAAAGTTTAATAAGAGAGGTTCTCTATTTAATCAGATCCACTGTTTCCTTATTTATTTATTTACTTTTGGTCAGTACTTGCACTGCTCAACTTGACTTTGTGACTTCTTTGAAGCACCAGAGTTCACTTTCTCAAGACTAAACACAGAGAATCTTGTTTTGTTTATGTATTTCTGTAAGTTTTAATGCAATAAAGAAATCTCACCTTTATTCATAGTACTTGGGGAAAATGAGAACTTCCTCAAAAGGTACAATTAAAAAACTCAATTATTTTTGATTGATTCTCTCTGTTCCTTGGAACCCCAGCTTCTGTATTAAGAATGGGAGGTTGGGGGGCATGTGGGTGGCTCAGTGGGTTAAAGCCTCTGCCTTTAGCTCAGGTCATGATCCCGGAGTCCTGGGATCGAGCCCCACATTGGGCTCTCTGCTCAGCAGGGAGCCTGCTTCCAATTCCCTCTCTCTGCCTGCCTCTCTACCTACTTGTGATCTCTCTCTCTCTGTCAAATAAATGGATAAAATCTGTAAAAAAAGAAAAAAAGGATGGGAGGTTGGGGAAACCAGGTGGTGGATATTAGAGAGGGCACGGATTGCATGGAGCACTGGGTGTGATGAATACTGTTACGCTGAAAATAAATTAAAAAAAAAAAAGAAGAAGAAGGTGGTACTCCAAATGCTTTTATTGAAAGGCCTTTAGACAGTGTCTACTCCCATATGGGAGTAGACACTGTCTGTGTGACCGGATGAGGCCAACATTTCATGACCTATAAAATAAGGGGATTCTACTACACCACTCACCAAATTTCCAGCTCCAGAACAGGATTTTAGGTTATCAGCTACTATCTAAATACAGTGTTGCCATGGCATCTCTTCCATTCCGTTGGTGTGACTATATATTTGCTACAACACTTTAGAAATCGATTTGGCATTGCCTCATAAAGTTGAAGACACACATACACTATGACTCAGCAATCTGATGTCTAGAAAAACTCCTCTAAATGGGAATCTGGAGACTCCTACCAGAATGCTCAGATCAGTGACATGTTACAACCCGAAGCTAAAAGCAACCCAGTTCTCCCTAAGGAGTGTAACAGATCAAGAGTTTTCATAGAGGACTGAAAGCTAACCAGTCACACTTGGATACATCAATATGACCCAACTGCAAAACATAATATTTAAAGAAGTGGGCATCTGGGTGGCTCAGTCGTTAAGCAGCTGCCTTCAGCTCAGGTCATGATCCCAGGGTCCTGGTATCTCTGCTAGGTTCCCCCCGCTTGTGTTCCCTCTCTCTGTCTCTCTCTGTCAAATAAATAAATAAACTCTTAAAAAAAAAAAAAAAAAGGAAAGACACAAGTCAGGTAACAGCCTGATCTTATGTCACTAAAGACAGAAAAATAAGTATTATTTGGGCACATACATATGTGATAAACCATAACCAAAACCAAAGAATATACTAACACAATTTTTTAAAAATGTAATTCTAGGTGGAGAGAAGGGGATGTGACTGATGATGAATACACGGGGGGCTTCTAACTTTTAATTCTTAAGCTGGCTAACAAGTACAGAGGCCAGCATTATATTATCCATTAAATCATACCTAAATGTCATATACACACTCTTGAATGTAATTATGAATGCATTATTTTTTTAAGCTTAAGAAATATCTCTAAGATGGCTAAATCATTGCTGTTGTTTATGCTGAAGGTAGAGATCCTGGGAAAACACAGGACTAAGAGGCGCCTGGGTGGCTCAGTGGGTGAAGCATCTGCCTTCAGCTCAGGTCATGATATCAGAGTCCTGGGATTGAGTCCCATGTCAGGCCCCCTGCTCAACAGGGAGTCTGCTTCTCCCTCTCCCTCTGTCCCTTCCCACTACTCATTCTCTCTCTCTCTCTCTCTCTCTCTAATAAATAAGTTAATCTTAAAAAAAAGTAAAGAAAACAGAAGTAAGTCCAATTCTTTGTCCAACCTTTTGTGACTGTTTCATTTTTCCTGTATCCCTTTCTGAAATGACTACATATGACTGGTATTTGCAGAATCATCTTTCTCCCATAAATAATGAGGACAGTCACCTCCTATGTTCATTCTGTCCAGGTGGCCATAGATTCACAATCCTTTCCCGTGACTTAATTTTTGCCTTTGGCCCTGGTGGCCCTTAGAAGGACACTCCATCTCCTCACCACTGGTTTCAAGGGCTTTTAAGTCCACATTCCTAATCATCACCCTTGTTTGTTTACCTAAAGTGCTTACCTGCCGGTGACAGCAAAGTAATTCTCATTTCAGCAGTTCAACCACCGAGAGGCCCAGCCACTGGCCTGCTCTGCTACCCAGCTGGCCTCCCTCTGCCGGTGGCCACGTGAGCAGGTCAGTCAGGCTTTCAGTTCCCTTATTAATCCATATCCAGTGTCACTGAAAAATCCCAGTTCTAACTCTCAAACAATGTTCATCATCTGGAAGATAATTTTGAAAGTCTTACTGCGAGGCAGCGAGAGGCTAGAAATGGTGACAAAGGCCTTCATTCTGAGTGACATTTGAACACCCCCTTTGCTCCATATCTTGCTGCTCTGGTGAGGTGCCCCAGGCAATTAGTGATAGCCCGAGAACAGATCATGGGAGGAAGCTTGTAACAAGAAATCTGAGCTAACAATTCATTATGAGTTCGAGAAAAGCCCTGCAAGCTAAGAAACCTTTTTTCCGTCCACAGATACCATGTCAGACTTAATACTGTGTCAGAACTGTTGTCCTTAAGGACTGAACAAATCTTGCTCTCACACAAAGGAGGTTACCATTAGCAACACTGTTATGAAGGGTAGTTAAAAGAAATATTAAGACACAAGCACAAAAAGATCAGGGGTAGGTAGAAAGTGTGAGTTAGCTCTTATATTCAAACCATAATAAAAATCTAAAATATATGTATTACATTTTTACACCAATAGGGATTTTGCTTTTCAGGAAGGCAAAGTTTTGATGCTTTCTATGATTGGGGAAAATACAAATATTACAACGAATCTAGAGCAGGGTCATTCAAAAAGGCTTAAGCGAGCAGTGATCAGGCAACACGGAGTCTCTTGCCTTGATGAGACATGAGGCCAGAGAGATGCGTCAGACAGAACGAGGCGGCAGAAATCCGCAAGGGACACAGAAACAGGGAATTCCAGGAAGAAGCAGAAAAAAAGGAGGAGGAAATGTACCATTAGATAGGTCTCTAATTTCCTTTACTTTAATTTGTGAAGACTGGTTTCAGCCAGACAAATACTCTCCTTGAGAAAGATGATTAAAGGAGACAAAAAGGGCAAATGGGATTTCATTCAGGCTAATGCAGTAGAGGGAACACTCATTAATGAAGAAGGTTTGAAAGAAAAGGAAGGGAGCCTGGGTTTCACAGAGGCAGGTCAACAAGACAGTCCTCCAGGAGTCTGACGGAGTCGTGAGAAAGGAGGGGAAGGGGCTTAGCAGGGAAAAGGCAGGGTTGGAGGAGATTTCAGAATTGTAGCTGCTTCCCGGGACCACAGGGCTCAGATCAAGTTCAGCAACGCCCATGGTGACAACAACATAATGTTGAAGATGTTTGAATCCTCACTCTGAAGGGAGAGCTACAACCTAGCAAGCCCATGGTTTGTTCTGCACCGTAAATATGTAAAACGTGCTCCGTGCTTCTGCTCCTCTTCACCGGGTCACATCCTGTCTTAATGCCTGTGACCGGACCTCTCTCAGGGGCCCGAGTCACACGAGTGCTGCTCCTGAAGTTTGCCTCCCAGAAGCCAAAAACGCACCGGGCAGAACCAACCCAGCCCTCGACTGACACTTGCTGTGGATCGGAATACGTGTGCTGCTGGGAGTCACTAAGGTGCACGGGCGGGTTAGAACCATAAAAACAAGCCAAGGGAAGCCAGTGCCTCAGCTCTCATCCTAGCAGCTTGTGCCTAGTGGCCTGAATATTGCCTGGATCCCACAGGGGATCCAGGGGTCTACACGCGCAGGGTCCCCAGAGCATGACCCGCCTAAATAAGCCCTTCTGGCAGCTCTCTTCAGGCAGGGTTTTCCCTAAGCAATTGAGCTGCATGTCTTTCGCAGAACATTCTTCAAATTGATATGCTTACTCTTTTATTGGTCCATCATTGGAAACAGAACAGAGAGGTTAAAGGCTGAAATGGCTTAGCTGACTTCTCTCAACATAACTGTATCTTGAAGAAGGCCATTCACCTTTTTTTTTAACTATGTGAAAGCAACTTTATTATGTTTTTAAGATTTTATTTACTTATTTGACAGAGAGGGAGTATAAGTGGGTGGAGGAGGGGCAGAGGGAGAGGGAGATGCAGATTTCCCAGGGAGCCTGATGTGGGGATGGATCTCATGACATGAGCGGAAGGCACACACCTAGCTGAACCAGGTGCCCCAAGAAGGCCTTCATCTATTAGAAAAGAGTGAATATGTGGGCAAGCAGGTGTTCAAACAAAGGAAAATTTACTGCGAGTGGATCCTTTGGGACCTTCAGATTATTCATTTGAGTAAAATACATCCAATGTGTGCAGGTTAAATCCATTTGCCAAGAAAAATGTTTAAAAATAAAATAAAAAATTAAAACATAGTGCTGATTTAAAAGTGAGCATTATAGTAAAAGAAAGAGTAACAGTAATATTCTTCTGGTCTCATTTTAAGAAATATCAACAATCACAATCATCAAGCAAAAATCCTTTATTTTGGGTTAGGCTGTAACAATGCCACTGTATTTTTCAGTGCATGCAAGTTTAAAAGAAGAAAGTCTTTTTATCCTCAAATTCCTTAGTCTCTGAGACCCAAGGTAACCAAGGTACACATCTCATGTGTACACGACATGCATTCCCCTTTGTGGATGTCTTCAGGCTCACATCAAAAAGAATTCTTATTTCTTTCCTGATTGTTCTACACGGGATACTTTTCCGATTATTAGCACAGTTTAACTTCAGACCAATTGATTCATTCTTCTGACACACTCACAGAGGTTCTGTCCATCTAGAAAGCTTAGTCCTAAAAAGAACAAGTCAATGGCTCAAATCACACTGAAACTTCCACCATCCATGGTCAAGTTCTTATTGATTTCCTGGGTATTATTTTTTCTCCCCAGAGAGGTGTCAGGTAGGTGGCAGCCAACAGTTGGCAAAGCACAAAAGACTTTGAGTTACCCAATCAAAAATGACCTAATTATTCTTGACAGTGTCAGAAAATTTCTTTCATAATGCTCTTAAACAGTGAAGTTTATGTTAAAATACATGTAAGGCAAATCACTTTCCACTCATGTATTAATATACAAATCTTATCATGACTGTGAAAATATTTGACAAAATGCCATTGAGCAGTGCTTCGCATTTTAAATTTTCTGAGTGTGCTCCTGAATAGGGCTGCAGGTCTAATGCCCTTTCTTGATGCCAGATCGTTAAAATGTGTGATTTAATTTTAAATCCCTATCTTTAGATTATTTTTTAATTTTTTATAAACATATAATATATTTTTAACCCCGGGGTACAGGTCTGTGAATCGCCAGGATTACACACTTCACAGCACTCACCATAGCACATACCCTCCCCAATGTCCATAACCTCACTCCCCTTCTCCCAAAACCCCTCCCCCCAGCAACCCACAGTTTGTTTTGTGAGATTAAGAGTCACTTATGGTTTGTCTCCCTCCTAAACCCATCTTGTTTCATTTATTCTTCTCCTACCCCCTTAACCCCCCTGTTGCATCACCACTTCGTCATATCAGGGAGATCATATGATAGTTGTCTTTCTCTGATTGACTTATTTCGCTAAGCATGATACGCTCTAGTTCCATCCACATCGTTGCAAATGGCAAAATTTCATTTCTTTTGATGGCTGCATAGTATTCCATTGTGTATATATAACACCTCTTCTTTATCCATTCATCTGTTGAGGGACATCTAGGTTTTTTCATAGTTTGGCAATGGTGGACATTGCTACTATAAACATTCGGGTGCACGTGCCCCATCGCATCACTACGTTTGTATCTTTAGGGTAAATATCCAATGGTGCAATTGCTGGATCACAGGGTAGTTCAATTTTCAACATTTTGAGGAACCTCCATGCTGTTTTCCAAACTGGTTGCACCAGCCTGCATTCCCACCAACAGTGTAGGAGGGCTCCCCTTTCTCCACATCCTCTCCAGCATCTGTCATTTCCTGACTTGTTAATTTTACCATTCTGACTGGTGTGAGGTGGTATCTCATTGTGGTTTTGATTTGTATTTCCCTGATGCTGAGTGATATGGAACACTTTTTCATGTGTGTGTTGGCCATCTGGATGTCTTCTTTGCAGAAATGTCAGTTCATGTCCTCTGCCCATTTCTTGATTGGATTATTTGCTCTTTGGGTGTTGATTTTCAATTTTCATTTTTCTGCATGTGGCTGTCCAATTTTCCCAACACCATTTATTGAAGAGGCTGTCCTTTTTCCATTGGACATTCTTTCCTGCTTTGTCGAAGATTAGTTGACCACAGATTTGAGGGTCTATTTCTGGGCTCTCTATTCTGTTCCATTGATCTATGTGTCTGTTTTTGTGCCAGTTCCATGCTGTCTTGATGATGACAGCTTTGTAATTGAGCTTGAAGTCTGGAATTGTGATGCCACCAACGTTGGCTTTCTTTTTCCATATTCCTTTGGCTATTCTAGGTCTTTTCTGGTTCCATATAAATTTTAGGATTATTTGTTCCATTTCTTTGAAAAAGATGGATGGTACTTTGATAGGAATCGCATTAAATATGTAGATTGCTTTAGGTAGCATAGACATTTTCACAATATTTGTTCTTCCAATCCAGGAGCATGGAACATTTTTCCATTTCTCTGTGTCTTCCTCAATTTCTTTCATGAGTACTTTATAGTTTTCTGAGTATAGATTCTGTGCCTCTTTGGTTAGGTTTATTCCTAGGTATCTTATGGTTTTGGGTGCAATTGTAAATGGGATTGACTCCTTAATTTCTCTTTCTTCTGTCTTGCTGTTGGTGTAGAGAAATGCAACTGATTTCTGTGCATTGATTTTATATCCTGACACTTTACTGAATTCCTGTATGAGTTCTAGAAGGTTTGGAGTGGAGTCTTTGGGTTTTCCACATATAGTATCATATCATCTGCAAAGAGTGATATTTTGACTTCTTCTTTGCCGATTTGGATGCCTTTAATTTCCTTTTGTTGTCTGACTGCTAGGACTTCCAGTACTATGTTGAATAGTAGTGGTGATAATGGATATCCCTGCCGTGTTCCTGACTTTAGTGGAAAAGCTTTCAGATTTTCTCCATTGAGAATTTTTCATAAATGGCTTTGATAATATTGAAGTATGGGCCCTCTCTCCCTACACTTTGAAGAGTTTTGATCAGGAAGGGATGCTGTACTTTGTCAAATGCTTTTTCAGCATCTATTGAGAGTATCATATGTTACTTGTTCTTTCTTTTATTGATGTGTTGTATCACATGGATTGATTTGTGGATGTTGAACCAACCTTGCAGCCCTGGGATAAATCCCAATTGGTCGTGGTGAATAATCCTTTTAATGTACTGTTGAATCCTATTGGCTAGTATTTTGGTGAGAATTTTCGCATCTGTGTTCATCAAGGATATTGGTCTGTAGCTCTCTTTTTTGATGGGATCCTTGTCTGGTTTTGGGATCAAGGTGATGCTGGCCTTATAAAATGAGTTTAGAAGTTTTCCTTCCATTTCTATTTTTTTGGAACACTCTCAGGAAAATAGAAATTAGTTCTTCTTTAAATGTTTGGTAGAATTCCCCCGGGAAGCTGTCTGACCCTGGGCTTTTGTTTGTTTGGAGATTTTTAATGACTGTTTCAATCTCCTTTCTGGTTATGGGTCTGTTCAGGCTTTCTATTTCTTCCTGGTTCAGTTGTGGTAGTTTATATGTTTCCAGGAATGCATCCATTTCTTCCAGATTGTCAAATTTGTTGGCGTAGAGTTGCTCATAGTATGTTCTTATAATTGTTTGTATTTCTTTGGTGTTAGTTTTGATGTCTCCTCTTTCATTCATGATTTTATTTATTGGGGTCCTTTCTCTTTTCTTTTTGATAAGTCTGGCCAGGGGTTTATCAATCTTATTAATTCTTTCAAAGAACCAGCTCCTAGTTTCATTGATTTGTTCTATTGGTTTTTTTTTTTTTTGTTTGTTTGTTTCTATTTCATTGATTTCTGCTCTGATCTTTATGATTTCTCTTCTCCTGCTGGGTTTAGGGTTTCTTTCTTGTTCTTTCTCCAGCTCCTTTAGGTGTAGGGTTAGGTTGTGTACCTGAGACCTTTCTTGTTTCTTGAGAAAGGCTTGTACCGCTATATATATTTTCCTCTCAGGACTGCCTTTGTTGTGTCCCAGAGATTTTGAACTGTTGTGTTTTTCTTTTATCAATTGTTTCCATGACTTTTTTCAATTCTTCTTTAATTTCCTGGTTGTCCCATTCATTCTTTAGAAGGATGCTGTTTAGTCCCCATGTATTTGGGTTCTTTCCAAATTTCCTCTTGTGGTTGAGTTCTAGTTCTAGCTTCAGTCCTCTTGTGGTTGAGTTCTAGTTCTAGAGCATTGTGGTCTGAAAATGTGCAGGGGATGATCCCAATCTTTTGATACCAGTTGTGTCCTGATTTAGGACCGAGGATGTGATCTATTCTGGAGACTGTTCCATGTGCACTAGAGAAGAATGTGTATTCTGTTGCTTTGGGATGAAATGTTCTGAATATATCTGTGATGTCCGTCTGTTCCAGTGTGTCATTTAAGGCCTTTATTTCCTTGTTTATCTTTTGCTTGAATGATCTGTCCTTTGCAGTGAGGGGAGTGTTAACGTCCCCTACTATTATTATATTATTGTTGATGTGTTTCTTTTATTTTGTATTAATTGCTTTATATAGTTGGCTGCTCCCATATTAGGGGCATAGATACTTAAAACTGTAGATCTTCTTGTTGGACAGACCCTTTGAGTATGATATAGTGTCCTTCCTCATCTCTTATTATAGTGTTTGTCTTAAAATGTAGTTGATCTGATATAAGGATTGTCACTCCTGCTTTATTCTGATGTCCATTAGCATGGTAAATTCTTTTCCACCCCCTCATTTTAAATATGGAGGTGTCTTCGGGTGTAAAATGAGTTTCTTGTAGGCAACATATAGATTTTTTTTTTTTATCCATTCTGATACCCTGTGTCTTTTGATGGGGTATTTAGCCTATTAACATTCAGGGTAACTAGTAAGAGATATGAATTTAATGCCATTGTATTGCCTGTAAGGTGTCTATTACTATATATTGTCTCTGTTCCTTTCTGATCTACTACTTTTAGCTTTTTCTTTGCTTAGAGGATCCCTGTCAATATTTTCTGTAGCTCTGGTTTGGTGATTGCAAATTCTTTCAGTTATTCTTTGTCCTGGAAGCTTTTTATCTCTTTATTATCTATTATCTTTTTATCATCACTATTTTCAATGATAGCCTAGCTGGATATAGTATTCTTGGCTGCATGTTTTTCTCATTTAGTGCTCTGAATATATCATGCCAGCTCTTTCTGGCCTGCCAGGTATCTGTGGATAAGTCTGCTGCCAATCTGATATTTTTACCATTGTATGTTACAGACTTCTTTTCCTGGGCTGCTTTCAGGATTTTCTCTTTGTCACTAAGACTTGTAAATTTTACTATTAGGTGATGGGGTGTGGACCTATTCTTATTGATTTTGAGGGGCATTCTCTGCACCTCCTGGATTTTGATGCTTGTTCCCTTTGCCATATTGGGGAGCTTTTCTCCAATAATTCTCTGCAGTATACCTTCTGCTCCCCTCTTTCTTCTTCTTCTGGAATCCCAATTATTCTAATGTTGTTTTGTCTTATGGTGTCACTTATCTCTCGAATTCTCCCCTCATGGTCCAGTAGCTGTTTTTCCCTCTTTTTCTCAGCTTCTTTATTCACTGTCATTTGGTCTTCTTTATCACTAATTCTTTCTTCTGCCCCATTCATTCTAGCAGTGAGAGCATCCATTTTTTATTGCACCTCATTAAGAGCTTTTTTGATTTCAACTTGGTTAGATTTTAGTTCTTTTATTTCTCCAGAATGGGCTTTTATATCACCCAAGAGGGTTTCTCTAATATCTTCCATGCCTTTTTTGAGCCTGGCTAGAACCTTGAGAATCATTATTCTGAACTCTAGATCTCACATATTACCAATGTCTGTACTGATTAGGTCCCTAGCCTTCGGTACTGCCTCTTGTTCTTTTTTTTGTGGTGATTTTTTCCACCTTGTCATTTTGTCCAGATAAGAGTATATGAAGGAACAAGTAAAATTCTAAAAGGGTGGCAACAACCCCAGGAAAAATATGCTTTAACCTAATCAGAAGAGATCCCAACTCGTGAGGGGGGAGAAGGGGGATAAAAAGAGGTTCAGAAAGAAGAGAGAAAAAAAAGCAAAGAAACAACTAAAAAAAGAAAACGAATAAAGAAAAAGTATAAAAAAGAAAAATATATATATATATATAAATTAGATAAACTAAAAAACATTAAAAAATAAAAAGTAAAAGTTAAAAAAAATTTAGCGGAAGAAGAAAAAAAATTTTAAAAAGAAAAACATTTTAAATTAACTCCAAGACTAAAGAATCATGGGGAGAAAGCCATGAGTTCCGCACTTTGCTTTCTCCTCCTCTGGAATTCTGCCTCTCTCCTTGGTATTGAAACCGCAGTCCTTGGTAGGTGAACTTGTTCCTGGCTGGATTTCTGGTTGATCTTCCTGGGGAGGGGCCTGTTGTAGTGATTCTCAAGTGTATTTGCCCCAGGCGGAATTGCACCGCCCTTACCAGGGGCCAGGCTGAGTAAACCGATCGGGTTTGCTTTCAGGAGCTTTTGTTCCCTAAGCACTTTCCGTATAGTTTTGGAGGACGGGAATACAAATGGCGGCCTCCTGGTCTCCGGCCTGGAGGAGCCGAGAGCCTGGGGCCCCACTCCTCAGTGTGCCCTCAGAGAACAGCGCCCAGTAACTCCCGTCTGTCTGACCCCCCAGCTATGCTCCAAGCTTACTGAGCCTGGGACCGGTTCAAGGTAACCCTGAACTGTGAGCTCATTCTGTCTCTGTAGCCAGCTTCCCCGTTCGTTCTAATACCTGCAAGCTCTGAGACACTCAGACACCCCCATCCTTCTGTGGCCCTGCGGGACCTGAGGCCCTGCTGACCCCGCGTGGACTTCACCCCAGTTTAGCTTCTGGATTGATGTCCCTCAGTGGAGCAGACTTTTAAAAGTCCTGATTTTGTGCTCCGTTGCTCTGCCGCTTGCCGGGAGCCGGCCCCTCCCCCCGGGGTCTATCTTCCCGTTGCCTTGGATTACTTCTCCACCAGTCCTACCTTTCAGAAAGTGGTTGATTTTCTGTTTCTAGAATTGCTGTTCTTCTTCTTTTCGATCTGCCGTTGGATTTGTAGGTTTTTGCAACCTTTAATAAGCTATCTAGTTGATCTCCTGCTAGCTGAAATTGTCTCAGCCTGCTACTTCTCCACCATCTTGACTCGTCCTTTAGATTGTTTTTTATACAGTATGATAATTCTGACAAATTCCTCTAAAGCACAGAAACGCAGAAGAAAGTTAAAAATCACAAAATGTAATCCTTTGCAATAATTTATAACACTGTAACTTTTTATTTTGAAATGATTCTCAACCTACAGAAAACCATAAACACATTACAAAAAAAAAATTCCCATGGATCCCTTACCCTGATGCCTGAAATGACAACATTTTATCACATTACCACATTTGTTTTGTTTTGTTTCATATTTACTTATTTCCTTTTAGAGCGAGAGAAAGACAGAGACCACAGTGGGGAGGGGCAGAGGGGAAGAGAGAGAGGGAAGCAGACTCCCTGCTTAGTGTGGAGCTCAAGGCGGGGGTGGGGGATCCCATGACTCCTTGATAATGACCTGAGCCAAACCAACAAGAGTCAGACACTTGAACTTTGTTACCCTTGGGGCCCTCCACATTTGCTTTCTCATTTTCTTTCCCATCTATTTCCTTCTTTCCCTCTTTCTTTCCTTCTTCTTTCCTTCCCTCCTTCCTTTCTTCCTCTCTCTGTCCCTCATAATCATTCCTGAAATTAATTAGCCATTTTTTCATTAATTAATTAGCCTTCTTTTCATTAATCTTTTCAAAGGAACTAAAGCTTTGGCACTATTATGGCTCTGTAATGTTTCTTTGATTTCTTTTTCATCGATTATCTTTCCTCTGCCTTTGACTTTATTGGATTCTTCATTTTCTAATTTCCTTTTTTTTTTTTAAGATTTTATTTAGGCAGAGAGGCAGGCAGAGAGAGAGAGGGATGCAGGCTCCCTGCTGAGCAGAGAGCCCAATGCGGGGATGGATCCCAGGACCCTGGGATCATGACCTGAGCCACCCAGGTACCCACTGAGCCACCCAGGTACCCCCATTTTCTAATCTCTTAACTTGTCTGCTTAGCTAACAATATTTCACCCTCTATTTTATGTTATTATGAGCAATTAAGGTCATAAATTTCTATTTTCTGACAATTCCAGAAAATTTTTGATATTACAACTTTAATGTTTATTTAGTTTCACTTAATTATTTCCATTATTCTTATTTGATTCATAGGTCATAGAATCATGTGTTTTTGGTTTTCCAAGGCTCTTCCCTATTGTACTGTGACTTAACTACATTTCGTTTGAAGATGGTACCAAAAGTGATACTTGATCTGTGAAATTTACCATTACTCTGGGACTTGTATTTAATTGATTTTGTGGATGATTGCTCAATTTTTAAAATATATATTATCTAGTTGGGTGCAGTATTCAAAAATATCAATCATGTAGTTCAAACTGGCAATACAAATACCAAATATTTATGTCTGCTTTATATATTTAGTATTAAGAGGCATTGTGAAATACAATTATGATGGTGAATGATGGAATTCAATTCCCTTAAAATGTTATCAATTTCTGCTTTGTCTATTTTGAAATTACTAGGTAAAAGTTATGACTTTGTTATATTTCTTGAAAATTGATTGTTTAAAAGTATATTACCTCGGGACACAGGAGTGGCTCAGCCAGTTGTGTCTACCTTTGGCTCAGGTCATGATCTCAGGGTCCTAGGATCAAACCCACATCAGACTCTCTGTTCAGTCGGAAGCCTTCTTCTCCCATTCACCTGCTCTCCATGCTTTCCCCCCACCTCTCTCTCTCTCTCTTTCTCAAATAAATAAGATCTTTTTTAAAAAAGGTATATTGTTTTTATCACTGAGAATCATGTACAAACATAACTAATACTGTACCCACTATTTGCCATGGTGCTATAATACGTCGGGATTCTTTGCCTTGAGACTTCAGACCAGATATGACATACCCCTAGCATAGGAGACAACATTTTAATAGATATATGTTCACTTAGTATTTTTGCATTGTATTTTTATAATTGAGATGTGCCTAAATTTATCCTTAATTTGTCTGTCTAGTTTTAGTATAATTTTTTAAATGATTTAATAAAATGATTTAAAATGTCTCTTCCCTTTTGCTTTGATCTAAAGTAGTCTGGGTAACAGAGAACAACATACCATTTCTTTGAAATTTAAACTTTGGGGGTGCCTGGGTGGCTCAGTGGGTTAAGCAGGCATCCGTAGGCTAAGCCTTACCTTCGGCTCAGGTGGGATCGAGCCCCACATCAGGTTCTCCGCTCAGCAGGGAGCCTGATTCCCCCTCTCTCCCTGCCTCTCTACCTCTTATGATGTCTGTTTGTCAAATAAATAAATAAAATCTTTAAAATTATAAAAAAATTTTAATTTTGACTATATAGAGAGAGAGTCTTGGTGTTGTCTGATACAAAAAGCCTTGGATGTACATTTATCACCATCCAGACCTTCTACCTTCCCAATTCTGGAAAAGTTTATAAAAAAAAAAAATGGGATGATCCATGTCACTATTCCTTGTGTGTTTATGTGTTTTCTGAAATCAATAATTTTTTCCAGTTACTTACACATTTTAAGTTCTTAGGTTGCAATTATTGTGTCTGATTTCAACTTTCTCCTGCATCATTTTCTTTGAAAACACATTTTTTTGTGTGTAGAATCAATAATTATTTGCATATGGGGCATCTGGGTTGCTCAGTGGTTTGGGCTGCTGCCTTCGGCTCGGGTCATGATCTCAGGGTCCTGGGATCGAGCCCCGCATCGGGCTCTCTGCTCCGCAGGAAGCCTGCTTCCCTCTCTCTCTCTCTCTCTCTCTTTGCCTGCCTCTCTGCCTACTTGTGATCTCTGTCTGTCAAATAAATAAATAAAATCTTTAAAAATAATAATAATTATTTGCATTTAACTCAATGCATTTTGGGGAACTGACTACAATTTTTTCCCCATAATTTCTGTTTGCATCTCTTTGTCACCTTGTTACAATACAAGGTCAAATGACTATTTGAGAAAAATGCATGGAGGATGAATTGCCTGTATTTATATATCTGAAAATATATAAGTTCTGCCATTTAACTCAAGAATGGTTTAGAAACTCCTTTCTCTGTTCTCGGAAGTTCACTGCCATAGTGAAAGCATGAGTCCTGTAGCCAAGCTGAATGGTCAGACCCCAGCTCTAATAGTCTCTGGTGGTGGGGTCTTGTATTACTTAAATGACATCTCTGGGCCTCACTTTTTTTGTCTCCAACATGGCAATATCCGTTGAACCTAATTCGTATTAGTTGGGAGGAGTATGGATATCCCTTTGAGCTCATGTACAATGAGTCATCATTTAGCTTACTGAACTCCTCATTTCGTCTCTTAAATATTGTGAACTTGGGCGATTATCTAGATTTTGCTTGCTTCTGGGAATACTCAGTGAAAAGAGACCCAGAATTAAGAAGTGATAATCCAAATGCATGGAAACTAAATGTACGAGCTTCAGAATTACATAGTGATAGTACAACTGAGGTTTAGTTGATCGTCCAGTGATGATAAAATATCAAGTTCCAAGTTCTTATTTTGAGTCATGTTCTTGCTATTGTAAAGTATCGTGTAATATGTTTTGATACAGTATGATATAAGGATTTCACTGAGTCCTGACAATGTTTTCTACCACCATTTTTCTAGATTCCCTATATATAATATTTAACTGAGAAATATGGATAACCAATATTACATGGTCAATGAAAGAGATCTCTCCTTTAAAAAAAAAAAAAGACAAAATACAAAAAACAAAACAAAACAAAAAACGCTTCCCACAGAATGCATGGATTATGAACATACTCATTAGTTACTCTGTGTATCAGTGCTTCCCCTGACCAGCTTACAGTTAGTTTAAGACTCCAATTTAAGGAAATGCCCTGAACACCAGCATTCATTCAAGGTCTGCTGCTTTTGCCATTAAACTTCAACAAATGCAAATAAGGTGGCATTACCTATTTAAAAGACTTATTTTCCTAGCTGGATAAGGTGCAGTTAGAAAATACATAATCTAGTTTATTTCAACAACTTTTAATAGAGTGACGTTGTGAAAGGGAATGAGTTAGAGCCTGGAAATAGACGGTGGAAAAAAACCCCAGAGGCTTCTAGAAAGACTGGTGCTAGGTAAATTAAATCACTAATAAAAGTACTCTGTTGATTCAATTTGCCTCGCACATTATGGACAGATGGCTTTCCAATTTTATTAATGAGAAGAATATTTAGATTGTACCTAACAATGTGTCCCAAATTATTTGCCATTTGGTATACGTTAGGAAATACAGCGAAACTGGTGAACAAGACAACGTGATAGAAAAGAATATGTTAACTGTGCTGGTATTCATTTCCTTTCTGCTGTGCCTGGGAAGGAAAAAAACAAACAGAAAGGGTCTGTTTGTTTAGCCCTTAAGTGCATTCATTTCCATACAAAGGGGATATCCTAAGTGAGGACTCCATACTTCAAGATCACATTCTTTTATGCATTTAGAAGTTGGCACACACAGAATCACTGCATTAAACAGCTTATGCCTTTATTATAATCAGTTGCATTCAGTTTAAAATTCCTAAACCAATGTGAAAAAATGTGACTCGAAGGGGAAGTGATTCACGTCTCATTCTTTCTGGGGGCCATAAATCAGTACAGTTGCAAGACCGATTTTCTCATCTGGGTTTTGCAAAACCTTTTAAAGAAATAGAACATGGGATATGTCAAGAAGATAAGAGGCCATTTCCTCATTTCTTAAATATACTGAGACAGAAGAATTTCAATTAATCTTATTTCTCCTTGGCCACTAACCCCTGTGATAGGCTGAATATTTGCTGTATATGTTATGCCCTAAGCATAACTAGTTTTAGAGCTGCTCTGTCACAGTTTTAAACAGTGCTATGATTTGTCTGTGGAGGAACTGGGTCTACCACTTAATAATTATCTTTTCTCCATTAAATCAGGTCCAATACCTTGCTCAAAGATGCCTGAATTTTTATCAATTTTGTTGATTTCTTTAGTTTGAGCTTTTGTCCTAGGGTGACATGTTAGGATATGAAAAGCTACACCATATTCAGGATGTAAATACAGTCACATTCCTCATTTGTCTAAAGTAAGGTAAAAAAGAACTCAAGCACTCCCTAGGCCAGACTAGCCGGGAGTCCGGCATATTGGTCCACACCCTGCTGCCACTATGTCCCACTGATGATCAAAGCGTCTCCACACCTTTAGGAACTGGACTCCAAAGCCCACATCCATTACTCTCCCTCCCAAGAGGAGCTCATTCCTATCTTTCATTATCCTGCTGTCACTGCTGTTTCTCCTGCTATGGAACAGTACCGCTGTTGAACACTGCATCCACTGGCACCTGTAGCAACCTCCCAAGATTAGATTCGCCAGACATATGGGCAGCAAACATGTGCAACCTGGGCTATCTGTATTGGTTTCTAATTTTAAGCCACTTCCTACCTTCATCTTAAATCCAAAAGCAAACAAGCAAGCAACAACAACAAAAAACCAAAAAGCTCTTCCTTCTTTAGTTGGAAAACCTGTCTTGACTATCCCCTGCTAGTGCTTTGCCTTTGAAACACAATTGGCTCCCTTACCCCTTTTTCTCCAGGAATGCTTTCTGCTCCTGGGTGATAAGCGATTCTCATAAAGGTTGCTAAATAGACTTTACACCACTTGCTTTTCATCCCTCCCACTAGAAGATAAACAACCCTTCTAGACACAAACATAAGCATAAACTTCAATAGGACACACAACTACAGAGAACAGGAGCAGTGGAAAAATTTAACACGTTAAAATAAATCTATTTGAGCAAATGAATTAACATAACATTTTCCCTCAAGCCTGAAAATCAGGCATGAGGAGACCTTATTACTCATATAAGTACTATGGTGGAAAACATTACTCTTTCTAACAAAACATCAATGACCAGTCAGTTCACTGAGTTAAAACAAAACAAAACAAAAACAAAAACAAAAAGATGATAGGAAGGTTTAACTTCAGGGTAGTAAACATAGAGTGTTATATTACTTTCAGGTATCCAGTGACCTACTCAGAGAAAGACAAATACCGTAAGATTTCACTGTCATTCTTATTATGAAAAATAACTATGGCCACAACCCACAGACTTTTCTATACTATTTGTGTATTCCCTTATTATCCAGTGGATTCCTATTCCTGTAGTCAAATCAACCTTGATTATGCAGTTTGAGTTATTACTGTAATTCTAATTGAATTTTAATTTACATAAACCTCTGAAATGTGATTGGGGAAAGTAAAATGTTTTTTTCACATCAAAGAAAATAAAATGCGTTGAAAACACACCTTACAAGAGTCTTAGAAAATAAAACTAAAGTATCTGCAGAATTGTCAAGTCATCATATAAATTTTACAAAACTTTACATAAGTTTCATAAAAATATAAAATGAACATAAACTACGGTGTTATTTAGCACATTAATAAGGCACACAAAAGGATAAAGTTGTTTTGAAGAGCACTACAAGTAAGTTTTGTATTACAAAGATAAGAGAAAATTGCTAGGTTAGTCATAAAACTGTCATTATCGGGGCGCCTGGGTGGCTCAGTGGGTTAAGCCGCTGCCTTCGGCTCAGGTCATGATCTCAGGGTCCTGGGATCGAGTCCCGCATCGGGCTCTCTGCTCAGCGGGGAGCCTGCTTCCTCCTCTCTCTCTCTCTCTCTGCCTGAGTCTCTGCCTACTTGTGATCTCTCTCTGTCAAATAAATAAATAAAATCTTTTAAAAAAAAAAAAACTGTCATTATCTTAAAGGACATCAAAACCATACCCTTTAGTCTAAAATTTCCCTGGTACATGGTCAGACTGTATGAATGCTATAGATGACACTTGCGTTAATAAAACACAATTTTTTAAGTTTGTCCACTGATTCATGTTTTAGCTCCTGAGATCTATCTTATCCCTTTACTATACAAAAAGTTTTCAATGCCTTATGAGAGGCAAAATCCCAGTGTGATGCCACCTCCTTTTGGTACACAACCATCTTATACACGGGTGTGTTATATAAGTTCATATTCAACACTGGAAATTAAAGCTAAAAGAAATGTTAACCATCACTTAGACCCGCTCTTCCCTTGAGAGAGGAAGACACTGACATCCTAAAAAATAAAATGTGAAACCACAAGCACCAGAGGTTAAGAATGCAGATTTCTTTTCTCTCTTCTAAGTGCTTTCATTTACCTGTTCCTGTCTTGTGCAAGACATTTAAATGAAACGTAGTTGATATCCAGATGAAATAGATGGAAATAGCCCTCAAATCCCTACAGGAATTCAGAGGACACTTCCAGCTTGCAGTTAACTAAAATTTCTAAGTCTTGTTTTTCACATTTATCAGATTTATTCCAACTCCTGAATTTTATTTTTAAAACCTGAATGTGGGACTTCATACTTACTCATCTTAAATTATACCTTTCAGTTGTTAATCATCATTTTAGCTTGAGGAAGTATGTTTAAATTAGGATTCTGTCTCCCATCATAATTTATCACTCGTCTTCTAAAATTAGATCAGCATGTTTTGTGTTTTAATCAAGCCCAGGTCAAAGATTTAACCTTCAAGGATGCCACTAAAATACTTTCACAGGAGGTTTCAATGATACAAGAATGAGATAAATTACACATTCAAATAGAAGGCTAACAAGACAAAGCATAGTCGAGGACATATATTAAAAGCAAGCAGACTTGGGATGCCTGAGTAGTGTAGTTGGTTAAGGGTCTAACTCTTGGTTTTGGCTCAGGTTGTGATCTCCGGGTCCTGAAATAGAGCCCCACGTCCCACACCATGTTCAGCAAGGAGTCTGCTTGAGAATCTTTCTCCATCTCCCTCTACCCCTCCTGATCATGCTCTCTCCTGCTCTCTAAAATAAATAAATAAATCATCATAAATAAATTAATTAATTCATTAAATATCAAGGAAGCTTCACTAATAAATTCTGTATTATATCTCTCTGGAAACATTCCAGAGTAAGAAGAACTTGACACAGATAAAAATCAAAACACACACTGGACAAAATTACTACAACAGAAAACTGATGAAGTTTATGAGACTTGCACACTACTGATTGTGCTAACGAGGCATCTAAGGTAAAGGTTTTAAGGAATTGAAGAATGGTACTTAGTATGGTCTGTGGAGTTGTATGGAAAATTACAACACTTAAACTAAGAACCATAAGGATATTACAAATGCATTTGTAAGTATACAGACCTTATTTCTAGAGTATATTCCACAGAGTTATCTCAAGCCTTGAATTTCCTATTCCTTAGGCCAGTGACCACAGACCTAAGTTAAGGAAACGAGAGTGAAGTATAAACAATATTCAAATAAACTTTTAAAAAAATTTTGACATATGTACTTTCATTTCATTTTAAAAAATATAAGCCCCTCTCCTCCCTGTTCTAAGGTAGAAAATATAATTTCAAATTTCTATCAATTTACATTATTGTTATATTCGACAATTCCTTATGTCTTTCCTTTCTCCCCCTTCTCTCAACCTCCAACTTTACTTGTGTTGTCTTGTTTTATCTAATAAAATATTACAGTAACAGAATATTTCAGTGCATTAGACATTTTACTGAAGAAATCAATTCGTATCAGTAGATGTCGTATTTGTCTTTTATTTAGTAGTAATGACTTCGTTATTTAAGTGGCCCTTTTGAAGAGCCAGAAATGGACCCCTTTAAAATCTTTGTGAATTCCTTGGTGTTTTGTGTCTGGATTCTCTCCTAAAGATACAAGGCACTGAAATAGTAAAGTATATTGAAGTAGCTTACAAAAGAAATCACTGTAAACCCAAAATCAAACGTCACCTTCTTGGGTTTAAAGTCCAGTGCTGAGCCTTCCATAGTACAATAGATATTAAGGAGAGCCAAGAAATGAACTGCTCTCTATGAAAATGAAGTTTGTAAATAAGCAGCTGTCTACTTGCCAGGGGAAAGGCACTATATATGCCAGGCAAGTCCTGCATTCGTTTTGTTGCCTATGTATCTCCTGGGAGCTAACACACAAACTACCACATTTCAAATAAGTTTTCTCTGACCCAGACCTTTCTTGTTTACAGACTTTTTTTCTTTTTTTTTCAGTCTGTCAACCTAAGAGCAAACCAACTAGAATCTGGCTCCCTGCTCAGTGGGGGTCTGCTTCTCTTTCTCTCTGCCTGCCTCTCTGCCTACTTGTGATCTCTCTCTCTCTCTGTAAATAAATAAATATTTTAAAATCATTTTTTAAAAAAAGTAAAAATTTGTAATATAGAAAAACTCCCACAAAATCAATGTTACTTCTTTGAAAAGCTACTAAAATTGGTAATTCCCTACCAAAAATGATCAAAATAAAAAGTCAAAAGGTAAAGACAAACACTACGAGGAATGAAAAAGGAACATCCGGACAGATCTTTCCAATACGGAAGAGATAGACTACATTATGAACAACTGTAGGCCAATAAATTTGAAAACGTAGCTTCAAGAGTTGAATGTCTTGAGAAACACAAGTTATGAAAAATTGCACAAAATTTAAAATCAAAACATTTTTCTGTCTAATAAATAAACAGAATCTCTGATTAATTGCTCCCTAACAGCTTTAGCCCCCAAATTGGATGACTTCCTCTGTGTATTTTTCTCTCATACTTCAGAAATGCAATGCCAGTATTATACACAATCTTTTAATCTTGGAGAGATACAGAGATGGGAAGTTTCCCACTTTTTTTTTTTTTACTAAGTTACTGTAACCATGATACTGAAACATGACAAATGCATTAATGGGATAATCTTATAACAATCTCTCTCATAGAGATACAAAATCTTAAATTAAGTATTATCAAACAAATCTAACACAGCATACCATGACCAAGTTTGTTTCAAGTATCTAAGTTTAGTATTTCCAAAATCAATGTAATTCACCATATTAAGAAACTAAATAGTAAAAATAATGTAATCATACCAATAAATAATAAAACACCTCTAAAAGAATTCAATATATATAATGAAAAAATGAAACAAAAAAGTATCACGAGGAATAGAAGTGAAATTCCTTACACTCATGAAGTTATCTTAACAAACAACAACAAAAAAAAAAACCTAAAAACTATATTATATAACCTAATTAATGAGAAAATATTGTAAGCTTTTTCCCTGACTTGAGAATGAGAAAAAAGTGTCTTACTTTCAACACTGCACTGGAGAATCTATCCAGGGCTATAAGATTAATAAGTCAAAATTATGCTTAACAAAAATAAAAGGGAAAAAAATCTAATATGCATAGCGGACAAATGTATATATTAAAATACAGAAAAGAGTACTGCAGAGAAACTGTTAGAATCCACAATTTTGGAGCTGCTGAGTCCATAATCAATATATAAACATCAATTTTTTTTTGGTATCAGTCACATGAAGTTGTAAACTGTTATTTTGAAAAATTTTTTCATTTGTTATCATTAGAAACCATCAAAAATTAAGCATAAGCTCTGGGAACAAACTGACGGTTTTAGAGGGGAGAGGAGGGAGGGGATGGGTGAGCCTGGTGATGGGTAGTGAGGAGGGCATGGATTGCATGGAGCACTGGGTGTTACACACAGACAATGACTCATGGAACACTACATCCAAAACTAATGATGTACTGTATAGTAATTAATAACAGCACAACAAAAGAAAAAAAAAAACTAGGCATAAATTTTATAGAATCTACCTACTATTACTACAGAAAAACTGTAAAACTTACTTAGAAAAACTTGAAAAGACCTAAAGAAACAAAGAGAGAGACCATTTCCATGTAGTGGAAGATTTTCAAGAAGACAGTTCTCTCCAAATTAGGCTGTCAATCCACTGTAGTGACACTACAAATTCCAGCAGAAGTTGTTTTTTTTTGGGGGGGGGTGCGTCTGGGGAAGTTTATTACCTGATTCTAAAATGTAGAGGAAAATTAAAAGGCCAGGAATAGCCCAGATAATAGTGAAAACAAAGAATAAATATATACTTTCACTATCATATACAAGGGTTATTATAAAACTACAGTAGTTAAGGTGGTATGATACTGATGCCAAAAAATCCAAACAAAACACAAAAGAAGAGACACTGTGGTTCAAGCCTCATCAAAATGGAGAAACTCTGGGAAATACCTCAGACACTCAATCAAGAGAAAAAGAAATATAATGCCCTAGAAGCAAGAGACTGTCTTTAGCAATACCACAAAACAGAAATAGACTCATTCAAAACAGTCTTGGAAATCAGATGTACCAATGGCAAGTCAATTATCTACCAGAAAATTTTTTTTAACCAACTTTAGGTAAAGGTCACATGATCTACAGCCTCTCTAACATATTCCCAGAAATGACAGGTACTCAATAAATAATAATAATAGTAGGACATGTAATAATAGTAATAGTAATACTAATATAATATCATCTAGACATGGAAGGAAGAAAAAAGTGACTAACAATCAAGAGGTTAAGATAATAAATATAAACAGATTCATCCAGAACACACACTTTAAAGGTAGCCCTCAAAGTCTTCAAAATAACCATGTAGTTTAAGAAATTAAATAAAAGAGTATGCAGACACCTGTTGGGAAAACTGCAATCCACCTCAAATCTTTTGCCGATTTGGACACAGAAATGAACCCGATACATTCGTTGAGGAAAACAATTTTACAGCGGAAAAGGAAATCGAAAAAGTCCTGCATCTACTACAGATAGTGAATTCATAATTTAAAACTTTCCCAGGAAGAAAGCTTCAGGCACAAATAGTCTGGTGCAGGCTGGACTAATGAATTCTTCCAAACATTCATGGGTGAAAAAACATTACCATTCTTAAGCAAATACAAGAGAAGTCAGACACAGACACAAAAGTGCACACGATACTATTTATTTACACGGAGTTCAGGAACAAACAGCTGTTCCGTGGTGGTGTAACTGAGCTATCGGCAGGTATACGTGTGCTAAAAATGCAGGCGATCTTCATATGCCATAAAGCACATGCAAAGCCTGCGCAAGGGCTGCAGACTAAGGGATTGGAGAGTGGCCCGATGTGACGTGTAGGGCGGACGTCCTTTTTAGGACTCGCTGTCACTGGAGACCAGAGATTCTCAGACAGCGGCACAAGTCCACAGGAACACGCAGCCTTCCCGGGCAGTGCTGGGCAGCCCAGACACAGGGGGTGTAAGACTAATGGTTGGGCCGATGCACAGCTGGGAAGGGAAAGGTGGGGGCTCTGGAAGCCGAATGGCTAAGAAGGAGGGTTATGAAAGCAGTGGGACGAGGCTGGAGAGGCAGAAAAGGAAAGTCTGTAGGAAGGAGCTAATGAGAGATGGGGACGACAGAGCTCTCCAAGGACCAAGTCCACGCACAGGAATGAGGGCCTATGCTGTTTTGATGTGTGCACCCCACCTTCCGCCCCACCAGGGCCCCAACTGGCACCTCAACGTCAATCCCGCTAAATGACTAGCTTGTCCAGCGTGGCAGGCCTCTCGGTCTCTGTTGTGTCCCCACGGCTCTCTCTTCATTTCAAACAGCAATCCCCTTCTCCAGCTAGACTGGTTTTCCCTCTCTTGAGCCCATTCATTTGTGTCTTCGCATGCTGAGAACACGGTGGGACAGAGCAGAGCCCTCTGCAGACAGGTGGCTGGACCAGAAGAGTATGAATGAATACCAGCGTGCCGGCTGGTTTTCTCGGCTCCTTTTTCCTCTCCATCTCCATCTCTGCCTCCTCCTCTGCCTCCTTTGCCCTTCCTTTTTCCTCTTTTTCTCCTCGTTTGAAGTCCGGATAGTTTTTACTTCAGGTAATACACTAAACGGTTCAACTAAATTTCTCATTTAGTGGCTATTTATGAAATAAAAATATGGGGCTCTGAGCAAAAGTGGAATAAACAGATTCCCAAAGCAACTGGGCTCTTCTTTGAAAACACGTCTCCATTTTTAACTTTTATTTTTTATATTTTTTATGAACATATAATGTATTATTATCCCCAGGGATACAGGTCTGTGAATTGCCAGGTTTACACACTTCACAGCACTCACCATAGCACATACCCTCCCCAATGTCCATAACCCACCCACCCTCTCCCTAACCCCCTCCCCCCCATCACTTTAGGTTTGTTTTGTGAGATTAAGAGTCACTTATGGTTTGTCTCCCTCCCGATCCCATCTTGTTTCATTTATTCTTTTCCTAACCCACAAAAACCCCCACATTGCATCTCCACTTCCTCATATCAGGGAGATCATATGATAGTTGGCTTTCTCTGATTGACTTATCTCGCTAAGCATAATACCCTCTAGTTCCATCCATGTCATCACAAATGGCAAGATTTTGTTTCTTTTCATGGCTGCATAATATTCCATTGTATATATATGTGTGTGTATATATATATATATATATATATATATATATATATACACACCACCTCTCTCTCTCTCTCTCTCTCTATATATATATATATATATATATATATATATATACCACCTCTTCTTTATCCATTCATCTGTTGATGGACATCTAGGTTTTTTCCATAGTTTGGTTATTGTGGACATGGCTGCTATAAGCATTCGGGTGCACGTGCCCCTTCAGATCACTATGTTTGTATCTTTAGGGTAAATACCCAGTAATGCAATTGCTGGGTCATAGGGTAGCTCTATTTGCCACTTTTTGAGGAAGCTCCATGCTGTTTTTCAGAGTGGTTGCACCAGCTTGCATTCCCACCAACAGTGTAAGAGGTTTCCCCTTTCTCCATATCCTCACCAGCATCGGTCATTTCCTGACTTGTTAATTTTAGCCATTCTGACATGTCTCCATTTTAATTAGAGCTCACGTAAAAGGTGAACTGATATAGCATGGGATGTTGTAGTCACTGCTCTCATTCAAAAAGGAAGTTCCTAATTGCATGAGTTTATATTCTGAACATCAGCAAAAACAACCAAAGCATTCTCATCTACGACTATATAATCTGAAAGGGCACATGACGCATGTGTACATTCATTTGTCTGTGCCCATTTTTCACTCTGCTCACCACTTGGAACAGCTTTTCCCACCCTATATGCCAAACTAAAGCCCTATTGATTAGGTCAAGTTTAACCTAAATATCTAAAAGTCATAATTTTCTCTGACCTTCCCTTGATCTCCATATTTAAATGCTAAACACTTTTACTCATTTTAAATTGTACAGATGTGCTTAAATAACTAGCAACAAAAGTATCTAATATGGAACTGAGGCAGTAGCCAAACAGTAATTTTTGTCATTTTAGACTATAATTAAAGTCAAATTTTATAAATGAACTGTAATTCACAGTATGAATGACTTTGATTAATCTGTATAATAATATCAATAACAAGTACTTTACAATACCCTAGGTATGATATGTGTGGTTTTCATAAGAACCATTCAATTTACCTTTTATTTATATCTCCATTCAGAAATGATAAAACTGACTTTGAGAGACAATGAATCATTGGCCACGGTTCTGCAGCTGGCAAATGACAGTTCTGGGGTCTGAACCTGCCGTAAGTGATAGCAAAGCCCACATTCTTTCCACCATTCCTTACTGCTACTCTAGACGTCAAATGTGTCTTTGTCATACATCTGCACATACGTGTTTCTGATACTGAAATTTCAGTTAGCACCTGTGGTAGGCTGATGTAATGACCCAACAAAGATGCCCATGTCCTCATCACAGCATCCTGTTCATTTAAAAAAGGGAAAAGGGAGTTTTCCACTGTGATTATGATAAGGATCTTGAGATGGGACAATTATCCTAGATTATTCCAGAAAGATGCTATAAATGGGATGGTAAAAGTAGCTAATAGCAAGGGACACCTAGGTGGCTCAGTCGTGAATTATCTGCCTTAGGCTCAGGTCACAATCCCAGGGTGCTGGGATCCAGTCCCGTATCAGGTTGCCTGCTCAGCAGGGAGTCTGCTTTTCTCTCTCCCTTTGCTACTCCTGTTGCTTGTGCTCTGTCTCTCAAATAAATAAGGAAAATATTAAACAAACAAACAAAAAAAACACCATGAATGCTACAACAAATGGATAGTATAACCTTTTTTTACCAGCATTAAAAAAATTATCAAAACCTATGGAAGTTCTGAGTTTTCCCTCACTTGAAAGCCAGAAAGTTAGCTGCCAGATTCGCTTTCTTTTTTAAATTTTATTATTATCTTTAAAATTTTTAATTTGACAGAGCAGGGAGCATGCAAGAGCAGGGGGAGGGGGGAAAGGGAGAGCGAGAAGCAGAAATGTCACTGAGCAGGGAGCCCAATGCAGAACTGAATCCCAGGACCCCCAGGGATCATGACCAGAGCCAAAGGCAGATGCTTAACACCACCGAACCACCCAGGCACCCCTAGCCAGTTTCATGAATGATGGCAGAAGATACAAGACCTGTGGGATAGCAACAAAGGATTTTATTACCTACAGGCAGAGAAGACAACAGGGTTCTGATATTCACATATGGCCCCCTGGCTCCTTATGTGCTGCACAGCAGAGGCACAGCTGTTCAGCTGGATGCTGTGATGGCTAAAAGTTTGCTTTAGGTTAAGTCAACCTGGAATCCCAAATTCAATTACTAGTCACACAAGTTTATCCATAATGATAAAGAAAAGGCTGATGATCTGTTGATGACAAGCAGCCCAGTGAAAGCCCACTGTGGACCAGGCTCTGCTTTAAATGTTCATCATTTATCATCTAAAGAAATTTTCACAATCACTCCAAGATTTACAATCTATTGAGCTATTCCCAGACTGGATGGCATAAGTTAAGCAGAAGGCTTAATTAGCTTACGTTTATAGAAAACGAATCCTAGAAGCCTGGTGCCAGAGCTCAAACTTGTGATCACTACACTAAGGTCCCTTTTTGCCTGAAGATGTGACCTCTGGTTTGGAATCTGGAACTGAGAGAGACAACTGGTCAAATTTCCCTTTCAAAGACTTAAACCTACCCCAACAGGTAATGGTCCCTCATTGGAACACATGGGATGGACAAATTTTGTTACTGTATTTTAATAACATATACTGAGAAATACATGCAAAAGAAATTTTACAGTTGCAGGGAAAGAATAGGTAACATTTGCAAGTTTTTGTGTAGAGCTGTTTTTCTCTGAGTGCAGTCCTTCCACCAGCAACATCAACAGGATGCAAGTTTCAGGTCCCATTACTACTGAATCACAAACTCTGGAAATGTGTCCCTGCTAACTATGTTGTGCACTCGGGGTGTTTGTGATGCATGCTAATATTTAAGAACCACTGTTGGAGAACACCCTAGCTGGCTACAAAAATAGGAAAAACCAAAAATAGGAGGAATGGGGAGGGAAACATACATTATGAAAATGGGGAAATTGATTGAACTACTTCAGACAGACAGAATTGTTCTTCTTTCTTCTCTTTCAATAATTTGGCTTCAGGAATATTCTGGTAAGTACACATTTTCCCAAGCTGGAAATTTTAAGGTTGTTTTTTTGTTTTTTGTTTTTATTTTCCCACCCCTGTCGAGAAGTGAAATGACACCAAAGGCAATCCCTACAGATGTGAAATTGAAAATGGCCAGTACTCTCTCATTTACCCCACGGTCAAGCCATGAGCTATCAAGTCCTGCCTAGAGTCACAGCAGTTCTAGCCAACCTTCTATGCTTTGCTCTAAAACATTTGACAAGCCAAACCCTGAGTGAAACACAAGTAATAAAGGCATTGGTGGACTTTGAAGTTCTCCAAACACTCTCTTTCTTAGAAAATTCCTGGAAGTTTTACTCCTCTAAAACAATAGAATAGACCCAAAGACAGATAGACCAGGATCCATCAAACCTAACTTCCACTAAGAGCACTGAAAATATATCCCATGAGTATATTCATGCAGATATGGCAAGTAACTATTCCAGATTGTTTCTCAGAAAGAAAGGACAGTAGTTGGAATGCCTCAAAGGAAAACATGAGGCTGTGCATCTGGTGTTTCAGAATATGTGAAGAGTGGCATTCAGAGAGATTTCTAGTTCTGTTGAATAGTCACACAAGAATTCCTGAACTAGAAATGGAAAAAAATGCCCGAAAAAAGAAGTTGTAAACAGAAGACATGTAATTGTAATAATTACATGTCTTCTTAGGGAAGAAAAATTATAGAGCTGTAATAAATAATCCTGATTTAGTCAAATCAAGCCTTCAAAGCAAAAGATTAGAGAATTTAAGTTTGCAAAAATGGAACTAAAAGAAATCTGGAAATTTTGTGCATGCATATGTACACATAAAAAGTTTAAGCAAATATTATAAATAAGGGATGATCAAACATGGATGAGTTAATTTATCTATTAACCTTAAATTTTATAAAGATCTGCAAAAGCATATTATCCCAACATATGGCAGCAAGTACCCAAAAAAAGCTAAAAGGCTTGAAAACAATTGCTTTTTTAGAATAAAATATTATTACTTTCATAATTTTATATGATAATTGTTTATTTTTTAAAGAGCGGGACTGGGAGGAACATAGAGGAAAGATGGCAGAGGACTAGGGGACTGAAATGACATCAGGTTGCAGGAGTTCAGCTAGATAGTTATCAAACCACTCTAAACACGTTCAAACTCAACAGGAGATAGAAAAGAAGAAGAGAAGCAATTCTAGGAACAGAAAATTGACCACTTTCTGAAAGGTAGGACATGTGGAGAAGTGAATCCGAAGGGATGGGAAGACAGACTGTGGGGGGAGGGGCCAGCTCCCAGCAAGCAGTGAAGCAGCGGAGCACAAAATGGGAACTTTTGCAAGTCTGCTCCGCTAAGGGACATTGCTCCAGAGGCTCAGTGGGGGTGGTGCCCTCACGAGGACAGTGTGATCTCAGGACCTGTAGGTCACAGAAAGACCAGGGGTGTCTGAGTGTGGCAGAGCTCCCAGGTATTGGAGTAGGGAAGCTGGCTGCAGAGGCAGAGCCAAGGAGGGGGCTCTCAGCTTGGGGTTACCTTAAACCATGATCTGATCCACAGTTGGGTCACTGCTCTTTGAGCAGGAACCCAACAAGTGGCAAAGTGGCAGATCCGGGGAGACTCACCTTCCTCTAGAGGTGCAGCATGGCACGGATCAGCTTGGTTTGGAGACTGCAAAGGGGGCCATGCACCAGAAAGAAATGCTCGGACATAGGCTGGTAAACCCAGAGTGGGGCCGGAGACCAGGGAGATGGAATGGATTGACTGCTTTTTTTTCTGAGGGCATACTGAGAAGTGGGGTCCTGAGCTCTCAGCTCCTCCAGGCCAGAGATTGGGAGGCTGCCACTTTCATTCCTGTCCTACAAAGCTGTAAGGAAAGTGTTCAGGGAGCAAAAGCTCCTGAGAGTGAACTCTAGTAGATTACTCAGCCCGGCCCCTGGGAAGGGCGACACAATTCTGCCTCCAGCAAAGACATTAGAGAATCAAGGCAACAGGCCCCTCCTGCAGAAGATCAGCAAGGACAACCAGCCAAGACCAAGTTCACACATTAACCAGAACTGTGGAACTTCAGAGCTAGGGAAAAGCAATGCATGGAAGTAAGGGCTTTCTCCCCATGATCCTTTAATCGTGCAAAGTTACATTAATTTTTTTTAATTTTATTTTTTTCTTATTCTAAACTTTTCCTCTTCCCTCTTTGAATGTTCCTTAACTAGTTTATCTTAACAATACCTTTATTAAAATTTTTTAAACCATTATTATAAACATATTTTATCTTTCATTATATTTAACCTTATCTTTTGTATACACACAGGGTCTTTTTTTCCTAAAAAATTGGGATACCACTACTTCTAATAGATCAAAATATGCCCTTAATCTAACACAGGGCATATTTCTAGTCTCCAGCCTGAGCACATTTTTTTTTCTTTCTTTTTCCAACCAACTTATCAATTCCTTTTTCAGAATTTTTAAAATTGTTCATCTTTACTGTCATATTTCTTCCCTTCATCATGTTTATCCTTATTTATATATATATATATATGTTTTTCTTTCTTTAAAATTTTGCTATGTAGTTTCTTCTAAGAGACCAAATACACACAAAATCAAATAATCAAATGGGTGGGTCTGTTCTATTCATCAGTCATGTATGTGTATATATATATATATATATATATATATATATATACTTTTTTTTTAGTTTATTTTTATCCCTATTCTTTTCCCCCCAGTTTGGAGCCTCTTCTGATTTGGTTAGCATACATTTTTCAGGGTCTTTCCCACACTTTTTGTATTTTATTCTCTCATTCATATATTCTTATCTGGATAAAATGAGAAGGTAGAAAAACTCACCACAAAAAAAAAAAAAAAAAAAAAAAAAAAAGACGCAATACCAAAGACTAGGGACCTAATCAATACGGACATTGGTAATGCAATCCATATCAAAATACCATCAATTTTTTTCAAAGCAATAGAATGTATAATCCTAAAATTTATATAGAAACAGAAAAGACCCCAAATAGCCAGAGGAATGGTGAAAAAAAAAAAAAAAGCCAAAGTGAGTGGCATCACACTTCCAGTCTTCAAGCTCTATCACAAGGCTATAATCATCAGAACAGTATGGTACTGGCAAAAAAACAGACATATAGGTCAATGGAACAGAATAAAGAGCCTGGAAATGGACTCTCAACTCTATGGTCAACTGATCTTTGACATAGCAAGAAAGAATGCCCAATGGAAAAAAAGACAGTCTCTTCAACAAATGGTGTTGGGAAAATTGGACAGCCACATGCATAAGAATGAAACAGGATGATTTCCTTACACCACACATCAAAATAGATGAAAGACCTCAACGTGAGACAGGAATCCATCAAAATCCTTGAGAAGAACACAGGCAACTACCTCTTCTACCTCATCCACAGCAACTTCTTCCTAGATACATTGCCAAAGGCAAGGGAAGCAAGGGCAAAAATGAACTATTGGGACTTCATTGAGATCAAAAGCTTTTGCACAGTAAAGGAAGCAGTTAAGAAAACGGAAAGACAACTGACAGAACAGGAGAAGATATTTGCAAATGACATATCAGATAAAGGGCTAGTATCCAAAATCTATAAAGAACTTATCAAACTCAACACCCAAGGAACAAATAATCCAGTCAAGAAATGGGCAGAGAACATGAACAGACATTTCTGCAAAGACAACCAGGTGGCCAGCCAGACACATGAAAAAGTGCTCTACATGACTCAGCATCAGGGAAATACAAATCAAAACCACAATGAGATATCACCTCACACCAGTTAGAATGGCTAAAATTAAGTCAGGAAATGACAGATGTTGGAGAAGATGAGGAGAAAGGTTCCTCAAAAAACTGAAAATAGAGCTACACTGTGACCCAGCAATTGCACAATTTACTCTAAAGATATAAATGTAGTGATCCAAAGGGGCATGTACACCCGAAAGTTTGTAGCAATCCATGTATGCAATAGCCAAGTTATGGAAAGAAACTAGATGTTCAACAGCAGAAGATAGGATAAAAAAGAGTGGTATATATATACAATGGAATACTATGCAACTATCAAAAGAAATGAAATCTTGCCATTTGCAACAACGTGGATGGAATTAGACGGTATTATGCTGAGTTAAATAAGTCAATCAGAGAAAGACAATTATCAACTGATCTCTCTGATATGAGGAATTTAAGAGTTAGAGTGGGGGTTTCTGGGGTATGAAAAAACAATTGAAACAAGATGGGATCAGAAGTGGGTAAACTATAAGAGACTCTTAATCTTACCAAACAAACTGAGGGTTGCTGGGTGGTGGCGGGGGGGTAGGGAGAGGGTCATTGGGTTTTGGATATTGGGGAATCTATGTGACAAGGTGTGTGCTGTGACCTGTAGTCCTAGAGCAAAGAATACATTATGTGTTAATAAAAATAATTTTTAAAAAGGGGGGGAGAGGGAGTAAGGGAAGGAGAGGGATAGGGAAAGAATCTTAAGCAGGCTTTATGCCCATCACAGAAACCCACTTGGGGCTGGATCTCACAGCCCTGAGATCAAACCCCGTGGCAGAGCCCAACTGTGGAGCTCGATCTCACAGCCCTGAGATCAGGAAGTGATTGAGATCTCGAGCTGGACGCTTAGCTGACTGAGCCACCCAGGCAACCCTTTTCTTTTCTTTTCTTTTCTTTTAAGAAAGTTATTTTAAATTACTATGGTTTACTTTGATAAAAATAAAATTTACAGTTAAAGTAAGGATTAAAACAGCCAGATCTCTCATTAAAACAATCATCAAGGGGCAAAATATTGAACAGGGCTTAAAATATCAGGCAGTGTGAATCAGAGATACTTGACAGGAAATTAATTAAGGAAACCCTAAAACTGCTCCAGCCTACATTCTAGAGGAAATTTCAAGGGCAAGGCAATGGGAGGTAACTCTAGGGAGAGTCTTCTGGAGTTCCTGAAGTTGAGGCAGGGTTGGGAGTGAAAGGAATCCAGCAAACCAAGAGTTTGTAAAATATAAGAACAAGAGAAGAGAGCTGCACAGAGAGGGGAGTCTGAATTTTTTCAGAAAGTCCCATTCAAATACTGAGCTGAGTACAAACAAGGGAATATATGTGATGAACTTAATCAAGATTAGCTAAAAGAAAAAAAAATTGCTCTGAAAGTATTAGAGGGAGGAAAGTTTGTAGTTGACACAGCATTGCAAACAATTCCTATACCTAAAAAAAGCTATAGTGGAATATTCTTCCTATACCTAAAAGCTATAGTGGAATATTCATCAATATATGGGCAATGACTGGAGTATAAACTTGTCTTTCCTTAATAGTAGGAAGGGGATAATTTAACCCTACAACCCTACAACAAAATGTAGCTTTGGTTCCAGCTAACAAAGTTTAAAGGTTAAGCCAAACAGATCAAAGTGTTTCCAGGTAATCTAATCTTATCCTAGGAAAACATTCTACAATATGTATAATATTGATTTAAATATTCAACAGTCAATGTATAACATTTACAATGCCTGATCTTCAAACAAAAATTATCAAGCATGCTGCGATGCAAGAAAATAAAACACATATTAATCAACACTGACCCAAAAATCACACCACACTGAAGGTAGATTAGTAGATAAAGACATTAAAATAATTATACTAGTAATATTCCATATGTTCAAGAAACTAAACAAAATATTGAATAAAGTAGAGACATAGAACATATTAAAGAGACTCAAAAATCACACATGTTGAGATAAAATCTTAAAAAAAAAAATACACTGGATGGGATTTACAGCAGTTAGACATAGCAGAGTTCTTTGAATTTTAATTTAACTTTTTGAAAAATTTTTAAAGGTTATTTATTAACTTTACAAAGAGAGAGAGAGAGAGATCACAAATAGGCAGAGAGGCAGGAGAGAGAGAGGTAGAAGCAGGCTCCCCACTGAGTGGAGTGCTGGATGTGGGACTAACTTCTAGGACCCTGAGATCATGACCTGAGCCAAAGGTAGAGGCTTAACCCACAGAGCCACCCAGGCACCCTGGATTTTTAATTTTAAAGATAAAAATGAAGCAAACTCTTCCTAAGTCATGCTATCAGCAATGGCAAACATTTTTAAAAATCCATGCCACATAAAGAAAAGTTACATGGTGTAAAAAATAGTATGGACTTCAAATGAAGGTATGATACTATAATACAAATAAGTGTTTTATAAGTGGACACAATTTTCACCATGCAGGAAAACTAAAGAGCTCTCCCTATTACACCAAACATAAATTTTCCATACTTAAGTCACTCTGTGGTAGCCATTGTAGAAAGTAGTAGACTTTAAAAAAAACTATTTTGTTCTGTACTTAACATTAAGTATACTGGAAGTGAGGGGGAAAGTAAAGATAAGCATGAGGAGGATTTTTAATTTCAGAACCAAATATAAGTACACTTTTATAGGCAAACGGGAAAAAATCAAGTTGATATGATCTAAATACATATTAGAATTATTAGTCATTGTAAAGGAAATAAGAATAAATTGCAGATGTCAAAAATGGACTTGGGAGCATATAAGAAAATTTTTTTCTTTGCCCATTTAACAAAATCTACTATGGAACTCTAATATTTATGACTTTGCAGAATGCATGCTATGTTCCAGTTGCTAAAGAAATATGCCAGTTGGTTGCAAAGATCAGATTGATAAAAATGGTATATTTTTAAACATCTAAGAATCCTTTAAAACCCACTATTTCCATATGATTTATTTTCAAATATGCTGTACTAAAACTTGAAAATGAATGAAAAATATTTTGAATATTTTGTGCCAAGTCCCTAACCCGAGTGGTGCATGTCCCTCAAGAGGGAATAGAGGGAGCATAGCAAAAGCTTTGAAAACTGAACTGACATTGAAACCATCACCCACATATGATGATACAAAACTTGCACTCTGAACTTAGCATTTGCACACAAAAAATATAAAATACATTTACCAGAGAACTTTAATAGCCCTGAGAATCTTTCTCTGTAATACTGAAAATATATCAGATACATCCTAAATTACCCAATAAACAAAGACCAGAGAATATGATCAACTGTCAAGAGAATGGGTAACCAACAGATGCCCATCTAAGGATGACAGTGATGCTGGAATTTTCAGGAAAAGACTTTACTCCATCTACTATTAACTGTGGTTAATGAGGTAAAGATTAACTTGGAAGGAGTGGAAAATGACAGTATTTAAAAGACTGACAAGCAATAAGAGCCAAACTGGAAATTTTAGAACTGAAAATTACCATATCCTAAATTATAAAAATTATGAATGGAGCCAAAGAGCAGGATGGCAATGACAAAGGAAAGAGTCAATGAATGTGAGGGCAGATAAACAAAAATTCAATCCGAAAAAGGGAAAGAACAAAATGTTAAAAGAGTGAACAGAGCCTCTGACAACTGTCAAATAATGTCAATAGCTCTAATATTCAGGCCATTGGTGTCCCAGAAGGAAAGAAGAGATTAGTGCAGTAAATATCTCAAGAAATAAGGGCTAAAGATTTTTCAAATTGTGTAAAAGACAAATTTACCAATTCAAGAAGCTTGTGCATGAAACATTTAAAACATGCACAGGATCTGTATAATGAAAAGTACAAGTGCTGACAAAAAAAAAAAAAAAAAAACTCAAGGGAGGATTCAAGATGGCAGAGTAGTAGCAGACTGATATGAGATCAGGTTGAAAGATAGGGGTCAGTCCTCGGCAAGTGGAGGAGGAATGGAGCACAAAATTCTAACTTTTAAAAGTCTGCACCACTGAGGGACATTGCACCAGAGGCCTAGTGGGGGTGGAGCCCTTGTGGGGGCATTGTGGTCTCAGGTCCCATGGGGTCACAGAAAGATTAGGGTTGTCTGAGTGTGGCAGAGCTGGCAGGTATCAGAGCAGGGAAGCCGGCTACAGAGACAGAGCTGAGGAGTGAGCTCTCAACTCAGGGTTACCTTAAACTGTGATCGGCACAATCAGGCCACTGCTCTTTGAGCAGGGAAACCACAAGTGGCAGATCCAGGGGAGACTTACCTTCCTTCTCTGAAGGCAGGAATCTGCTGGGTTTGGAGACTCCAAATGGGGCTGTGTGCCACAGATGGAGGAACTCGGTCATAGGCCGGGTCAGCTTGGAGCACGACCAGAGACCAGGGAGACAGGAGTGATTGAGGATTGAGCGCTTTTCCTGAGGGTGCATGCACTGAAGAGTGTCATCCAGGGCTCTCAGCTATTCCAGTCTAGAGATTGAGAGGATGCTATTTTCATTTCCCTTCTCCAGAGCTCTATGTAAAGCGTTCAGGGAACAAAAGCTCCCGAGAGCTAACTCGAGCACATAACGTAGCCTGGCCCCTGGCAGGGGTGGCATAATTCTGCCTCAGGCAAAGACATTTGAGAATCACTACAACAGGCCCCTTCCCAGAAGATCCTCAAGAACACTCAGCTAAGACCAAGCACACTGATCAAGGAGAACAGAAGGAATTCCAGAGGAGGGGAAAGCAAAGCATGGAATTCATGGGTTTCTCCCCATGAACATTTAGTCTTGCAAAGTTAATATATTTTTGTTTTTATTCTAATTTATTAAACTTTCCTCTTTCCTCTTTTAATGTTTACCTAGTTTAACTTAACAATACACTCTAAAAATATGTTTTTAAACCTTCACTATTATAGTCATTTTTATCCTTCATTGTATCTAACTTTATTTTTCATATACATACAGGTTTTTCCTTTAAAAAAAATTTGGGATACAATTCTCCTAATAGATCAAAATATAGCCTAAATCTAGCACAAGGTGTTGTTCTAGTTTCCAGACTGAGCAAATTCTCTCCACCTTTTATTTCTTTTTTGAACCAACTTATCTTATCAATTCTTTTTTTAGATTTTTTAAATTTTTTTTATTTTCATCTTTACAGTCATATTCCATCCCTTCATCGTGTTTATCCTTTTTTTGGTATACATTTAAATTTTTCTTTCTTTAAAATTTTGGTATGTAGTTTCTTCTAGGAGACCAAAATACACCCAAAATCAAGTGAGGGACTCTGTTCTATTCACCAGTCTAAATATAGGTATATATACCTAATATAGGTATATATATGTATATATACCTATATACATATATATGTATATATACCTACACACAGTTAATCTAAAAAAAATTTTTTTTAGACTTCTTTGTACCCCCTTTTCTTCTATCCCCAGTTTGGCGACTCTTCTGATTTGCTTAGCGTACCATTTTCTGTGGTCTTTGCCAACCTTTTAGTATCTTATTCTATCGTTTATATATTCTTATCTGGATACAATGACAAGGTGGAAAAACTCACCACAAAAAATAAAAAAAAAAAAAAAAGAACAAGAGGCAGTACTGAAGTCTAGGGAGCTAATCAATATGGACATTGGTAACATGTTAGATCTAGGGTTCAGAATGATGATTCTCAAGGTGGTAACTGGGCTTAAAAAAGGCATGGGAGATATTAGAGGAACCTGTCTGGAGAAATAAAATCCCTTTCTGGAGAAATAAAAGAACTAAAATCTAACCAAGCTGGAATCAAAAAAGGTATTAATGAGGTGCAATAAAAAATGGAGGCTTTCACTGCTAGGATAAATGAGGCAGAAGAGAATTAGTGATATAGAAGAACAAATAACAGGGAATAAAGAAGCTTAGCAAAAGAGAAACAACTACTGGACCACAAGGGGAGAATTTGAGAGATAAGTGATAGTATAAGAGGAAACAATAACAGAATAATTGGGATCCCAGAAGAAGAGAATCCCAGCACAGAAGGTATATTGGAGCTAATTATAGTATAGAATTTCCCTAATATGACAAAGAGAACCACCATCAAAATCTGGGAAGTACAAAGAACCCCTCCCCAAAATCAACAAAAATAGGCCCACACCCTGTCATCTAATAGTAAAACTTATGTCTTAGCAAAAAAGAGAAAATCCTGAAAGGAGCTCAGGACAAGAGGTCTGTAACATACAATGGTAAAAATATTAGTTGGCATCAGACTTAGCCACAGAGATCTGGCAAGCCAGAAAGAACTGGCATGATATATTCAGAGCACGAAATAAGAAAAACATGCAGCCAAGAATACTATATACAGCTAGGCTATCATTGAAAATAGAAGGAGAGATAAAAACCTTCCAGAACGTACCAAAAAAAAAAAAAAAAAAAAAAAAAGAATTTTTAAACACCAAACCATCCCTACAGGAAGTGTTGAAAGGGTTCCTCTAAGCAAAGAGAGAGCCTAAAAGTAGTAGACCAGAAAGGAACATAAACAATATGCAGTAATAGTCACCTTAAAGACAATACAATGTCACTAAATTCATATCTTTCAATAGTTACCCTAAATGGAAATGGGCTAAATGCCCCCAATCAGAAGACATAGGGTATTGGGATGGATTAAAAAACAACAACAACAACAACAACAACAGAACAACAGAACATCAATATGCTCTCTACGAGAAATTCATTTTAGACCCCAAGTCACCTCCAGATTTAAAGTAAGGGGGTGGATAACAATTTACCACGCTAATGGACATCAAAAGAAAGCTGGGGTGGCAAGCCTTATATCAAATAAATTGGATTTTAAGCTGAAGACTATAATAAGAGACAGGGAAGGACACTATATCATACTCAAACTATCAATTGAACAAAAAGATCTAGCAATTTTAAATATCTATGCCCCTAACATGGGAGCAGTCAATTATATAAACCAATTAATAACAAAATCAAAGAAATACATCAACAATAATATGATAATAGTAGGGGATTTTAATACTCCCCTCACTGAAATGGACAGATTATCCAAGCGAAAGATCAGCAAGGAAAGAAAGGCCTTAAATAGCACACTGGACCAGATGGACATCACAGATATATTCAGTACATTCCATCCCAAAGCAACAGAATACACATTCTCTCTAGTGCACATGGTAAATTGTCCAGGATAGATAACATCCTGGGTCACAAATCAGGTCCTAAGCAGTAAGATCTTCATATTTCGGACCACAATACTCTGAAGCTGGAACTCAATTACAAGAGGAAAATTGGAAACAACCCAAATACACGCAGGCTAAAGAGCATCCTACTAAAGAGTGAGTGGGTCAACCAGGAAATTAAGGAAGAATTGAAAAAATTCATGGAAACAAATGATAATGAAAACACAATGGTTCAAAATCTGTGGGACACAGCAAAGGCAGTCCTGAGAGGAAAATACATAGCGATACAAGCCTTCCTCAAGAAACAAGAATGGTCTCAAGTACACAACCTAACCCTATACCTAAAGAGGCTGGAGAAAGAACAGCCAAAAACGCCTAAACCCAGTAGGAGAAGAGAAGTAATAAACATCAGAGCAGAGATCAATGAAATAGAAACAAACAAACAACAACAACAAAACAGTAGAATAAATCAACAAAACTAGGAGCTAGTTCTTTGAAAGAATTAATAAGATTGATAAACCCCTGGCCAGACTTATCAAAAAGAAAAGAGAAAGGACCCAAACAAATAAAATCATGAACGAAAGAAGAGAGATCACAACCAACACCAAAGAAACACAAACAATTATAAGAACATATTATGAGCAACGCTACACCAGCAAATCTGACAATCTGGAAGAAATGGATGCATCCCTGGATACGTATAAACTACCAAAATTGAACCAGAAAGAAATAGAAAACCTGAACAGACCCATAACAAGTAAGGAGATTGAAGCAGTCATCAAAAATCTCCCAACAAACAAGAGCCCAGGGCCAGAAGGCTTCCCAGGGCAATTCTACCAAACATTTAAAGAAGAACTAATTCCTATTCTCCTGAAAATCTTCCAAAAAATAGAAATGGAAGGAAAACTTCCAAACTCATTTTATGAAGCCAGCATCACCTTGATCCTAAACCAGAAAAAGACCCCACCAAAAAAGAGAATTATAGACCCATATCCTTGATGAACATGACATGAAAATTCTCACCAAAATACTAACCAATAGGATCCAACAGTACATTAAAAGGATTATTCACCACAACCAAGCGGGATTTATCCCAGAACTGCAAGGTTCGTTCAACATCTGCAAATCAATCAATGTGATACAATACAAAAATGAAAGAAAGAACAAGAACCATATGATACTCTCAATAGATGCTGTAAAAGCATTTGATAAAGTACAGCATCCTTTCTTGATCAAAACTCTCCACAGTGTAGGAATAGAGGGTACATACCTCAATATCATCAAAGCCATCTCTGAGCAACCCACAGTGAATATCATTCTCAATGGAAAGAAACTGAGAGCTTTTCCGCTAAGGTCAATAACACGGCAGGGATGTCCGTTATCACCACTGCTATTCAGCATAGTGCTGATAGCAGCTAGAAGTCCTAGCCTCAGCATTCAGACAACAAAAAGAAATTAAGAGCATCCAAAACAGCAAAGAAGTAGTCAAACGATCACTCTTTGCAGGTGATATACTTTATGTGGAAAACCCAAATGACTCCACTCCAAAACTGCTAGAACTCATACAGGAATTTAGTACAGTGTCAGGATATAGAATCAATGGACAGTAATCAGTTGCAATTCTATACAGCAACGACAAGACAGAAGAAAGAGAAATTAAGGAGTCGATCCCATTTACAATTGTATCCAAAACCATAAGATACCTAGGAAAAAACCTAACCAAAGAGGCAAAGAATCTGTATGCAGTAAATTATAAAGTATTCCTGAAAGGAATTGAAGAAGACACAAAGAAATGGAAAAATGGTCCACGCTTATGGATTGGAAGAACAATTATTGTGAAGATGTCTATGCTACCTAAAGCAACCTACACATTTAAAGCAATCTGTATCAAAATACCATCAATTTTTTCAATGAAATGGAACATATGATCCTAAAATTTATATGGAACCAGAAAGGACCTGAAATAGTCAGAGGGAATGTTGAAAAAGAAAGCCAAAGTTGGTGGCACCACAATTCCAGACTTTAAGCTCTATTACAAAGCTGTCGTCATCAAGATAGCATGGCACTGGCACAAAAACAGATATATATCAATGGAACAGAATAGAGAGCCTGGAAATGGACCCTAAACTCTATGGTCAACTAATCTTTGACAAAGCAGGAAAGAATGTCCATTGGAAAAAAGACAGTCTCTTCAACAAATGGTGTTGGTAAAATTGGACAGCCACTTGTAGAAGGATGAAACTGTACCATTTCCTTATACCACACATGAAAATAGACTCAAAATGGATGAAAAGAGCTCAGTGTGAGAAAAGAATCCATCAAAATCCTTGAGGACAACACAGGCAGCAACCTCTTTGATGTCAGACGCAGCAACTTCTTCCTAGAAACACTGCCAAAGGCAATGCAAGCAAGGGCAGAAAGGAGCTATTGGGACTTCCTCAAGATCAAAAGCTTTTGCACAGCAAAGGAAACAGTCAAGAAAACTAAAAGACAACTGAGAGCATGGGAGAAGATGCTTGCAAACACCATATCAGATAAAGGGCTAGTATCCAAAATCTGTAACGAACTTATCAAACTCAACACCCAAGGAACAAATAATCCAAACAAGAAATGGGCAGAGGACATGAACAGACATTTCTGCAAAGACATCCAGACGGCCAGCCAGACACATGAAAAAGTGTTCCACATCACCTGGCATCAGGGAAATACAAATCAAAACCATAAGGAGAAACCACTTCACACCAGTCAGAATGGCTAAAATTATCAAGTCAGGAAACGACAGATGCTAGTGAGGATGCAGAGAAAGGGGAAGCCTCCTAAACTCTTTTTGGGAAAGCAAGCTGGTACAACCACTCTGGAAAACAGCGTGGAGGTTTCTCAAAAAGTTGAAAATAGAGCTACCTTATGACCCAGCAATTGCACTGGGTATTTACCCTAAATATTCAAACGTAGTGATCCAAAGGGGCACATGCACCTGAATGTTTATAGCAGCAATATCCACAATAAACAAATTATGGGAAAAAACCTAGATGTCCATCAACAGTGAATGGATAAAGAAACAGTGGTATATATATATATATAGAATGGAATACTATGTAGCCATTAAAATAAATGAAATCTTGCCATTTGTAATGACATGGATGGAACTAGAGGGTATTATGCTGAGTGAAGTCAGTCAATCAGAGAAAGACAGTTATCATACGATTTCCCTGATATGAGGAATTTGAGAGCAAAGTGGGGGTCTGGGGGGTAGTGAAAGGAAGAAATTAACAAGATGGGATTGGGAGAGAGACAAACTATAAGAGACTCTTAATCTCACAAAACAAACTGAGGGTTTCTGGGGGAGGTGGGAAGGGAGGGGGCATTGGGTTATGGACATTGGAGAGGGTATGTGCTATGGTGAGTGATGGGAAGTGTGTAAGCCTCACGATTCACAGACCTGTACCCTTGGGGTTACTGATACATTATATGCTAATAAATGGGGGGAAAAAGGAAATTTTTTTAAAAAGCTCAAAGGAGACTGAAATATAATAAGTATAAATGGAGACACATATAATATTCATGGTTTGGAATGCCTAGCATATTAAAGATGTCAGTTCTTTGATCTACAGATTCAATATAAACCCAAGATTTTTGTGTATATATGTACTGGCTTATGTTAAAATGTACGTGGAAACACAAAAGGACTTAGAATGGCTAAAACAGTTTCAGAAAGAAACATCAAACTGGAAGAACCATACTGTCCATTTTTTTAAAAAGATTTTATTTATTTGAGAGAGATTTATTGAGAGAGATCACAAGCAGGCAGAGAGGCAGGCAGAGAGAGAGGAGGAAGCAGGCTCCCTGCTGAGCAGAGAGCCCAATGCGGGGCTCGATCCCAGGACCCTGAGAACATGACCTGAGTCAAAGACAGAGGCTTTAACCCACTGAGCCACCCAGGTGCCCCATACTGTCCATTTTTAAGACTTATTCAATATATATAGCAATCAATACAGTAGCAAATCAATATCTAGACACTCAGATCAATGGAACCTGAAATAAGGAACATTGAAAAAGATCCACACAAATGTGATTAGATCATTTGGGGGCAAGATTACAAAATCAATTCTGTGTTGGAATAACATCCCTTTAAAAAAAAATTAAAGATTTTATTTGAGAGAAAGCAAGCATAAGCAGGGGGAGGGGGAGGGCAAAGTGAGAAGCAGGTTCCCTGCTGAGCAGGGGGCAGGATGTGGGGCTGGATCTGAACGTTGGCATGACTTGAGATGAAGGCAGGCACTTAACCAAACGAGACACCCATGTGCCCCAAGGAAAAGCTCTATTTATAAAATAGTATTGGAAAAAATGGACATCAGGGACCATAAATTATCCATCTAAACCTCATACGTTGTATAAGAATGAACTCAAATAGATCATAAATATACATGAAAAATGGAAAGGCCTAAAAATTTTGCAAGAAACACAGAAAATCTTTGGGACTTAGATTTAGAGAACAAGTTTTCAGACATGACACCAAAAGTGTTATCCATAATAAAAAATAGTTGATATATTTGGCTTCCTAAAAATTGGAATTTTTGCTAGGCCTAAGACCCTGTTAAGAGGACAAAAAGACAAGCCACCAGAAGAGAGAGATTTGCAAACCACATAACCCACAGGTAACTGATACCTAAAACATACAAATCATTCTCCAAATAATAAAGCAACCTAATTTAAAAAGAAGTAAAAGACCTACACACACAGTTCAAAAAAGGGAATTTGCAAATGTCAATTACATGAAGAGAGATAGTCAACATCCTTAGTCACAAGAAAACACGAATTCAAACAACCACAAATAACTACTGCATATCTCTTAAAATGGCTTAAAAATACTTATATCTATACTTATAATTATATTAATACATTATACTAATACTTGTAATGTATAACACATTTTACTAATATTTATACTGTAACACCTTTAGGCATTACACTAGGAGGAAGCAACCTGATAGCCACATAAAAACCTTTGCATGAATGTCACAGCAGCTTTTTAGTCATAAATGGCCAAGGACTTTAGAACATGGGATGTGTCGCAATGCTCTACAGAGTTAAATGGAATACTCCTCAGCAATCAAGTAATGAAGTATCAGTGTATTCAAACAATTTGGCTGGATCTTAAGAAAATTATGCTTAGTGGAAAATGCCAGTCTCAGACGTTGACATACAGTATGATTACATTTCCATAAAATTTGTGAAATGAAAACACTACAGAGATGGAGAACAGAAGTGGCGGTCAGGAGTTGGGGCAAGGGACAATTGGGAGGTGGGGGGATGGTGTCCATAAAGACCAGCCTCAGAGAAGTGCTTTGGGATGACAGAACGTTTCTGTATTGTCACTGCAGTGATATGTATATTATAATTCTATACAGGGCATAAGATGGCATGGAATTATAAAAAGACAAAATATAAGCACACACAAAAACAGTAACATCTGAGTAAGGTCTGCAATGTGCTTAGTTGTTTTGTTCCAGTCAATTTCCTTTGTTTGGGAATGAACTATAACTATGCTGAAGAAAAGGGGGTGATGGGTATACATGGGACTTCTCTGATGAGTTTTATCATAATTAACTTTTTTAAAAAGCTCAGCATATCTCAAACAATATTTTTTAAAAATCCTACCCAGACATGTCTTACTCAAACTACTGATAATCAAAGGTAAGGAAAGCAAATACCAAAAATGAATCTTTTGAGTGGCTAAGTAATGTGTTTTTACTCGCATCTCATTATCCTCCCCACTAGGATTACTTTAGTATTACGAAATCCATTTTTAAGACAGAACATTGACTCAGAACGTCTGTGAATTTGCTAAGTGGCAGTAAGAGATAAAATCCAGTTTGACTGTTTTGAAGTCTGATCTTTTGCTTATACACCCAAACATTTTTCCTGCACCTTCCTAATTAATCAAGGATATAGTATACCTACTGAGTTTAAGTATATCCCTTACTGTTTCAGTATAAAGTCAGAGAAATATATTATTTCATTCTAGGCCATACTGTTTCCATAAATAAAATGGAAGAAATGATCATATTGAAGCTAATTTGCATCCAAATTAAGGGACATTAGGTTTCAAACAACAGTAAATGACTCAGGCTAATGCAAACAAAACAAGAATTTATTGAAGGGTTGGTGGAGATGCTTAGCATATTAAAGTCCTAACTGAAATGGCCAGGTCATCCGAAAAAGAAGAACTGAAGGAGTGCAGTGCAGGCTCACAGACTTTAATTTGGGTTGCGGACAAAAGATCACTCACCAGGAAAACTGCCCAGTCTCTAGCTCCTGTTTCAATTGTCTAAGCTATCAGTACAGACTGTTCCAACACAGGTTCTACACCTAGGTAAACTATGTAAGCCAAGTGTTGAAGTAAGGACTTCACTTGGCTAGTCTGACTTGCTTGCCCATATATTTGGCCAGAAAGTGAAGACACTATCACAGGAAGAAGATTAAAGAACTAGGCAGATGAAAGCAAAAACAATTATAATCCTTCTCTTGGCTTCAATGGCACACAGGTGCACATAAACTTCTTATATGTCCATATCCATGGGGACAGCCTCACTATATCTGAGATATATAGAGAGAGAAAAGGAAATACGTGTATAGGCCTAGGTATATACAGGTTTGTATATATATACATATATAAACTGTTATACAAACCTGTGTAAATATGTATGTCCCAAACGCCATATAGCAGTCATGAACTTCTGAAACATGCACTTCTGAAAGTGCAAAGCTAAAAGTTACAAATGATCCCATTTCAAAGTTGAACTATTTTAATTTTCCTTATATTATTTGCGAACTATAAAGAACACTTGAAAATTTCCCTGTTTCTGACCTTCTGATTGATTATGGAAGAGTGACAAAAGAAATATTAAAAATTTATCTTTGAAAATGCACAATTGAAGTGTAAGTGACTTGCAAATAATTGAACATGTAAATTATATTTTTCAAAACTTGGTGTCTTTTATGCTTCTAAAATTAAGTTTAAGGCTGCATTATGACTTCTGTGACACCCTTGTGTAGACATATTTGATCATCCATGATGATTTATTACATGTTCCATCCTCTCTCCTGTGACTGTATAAGAAGTATTTGCACACCTATGTGTGCACAAGCTCAGAGAAGCCAAGTGGGGGGGTTTTTCTTTGCTTTTGTTTCATTTGTGAAATAGCTTTTTCTCTCTCAATAATAAGAATGTCTATCTGTCAGCCAGATAAAATGTGCAAGTGAGTATATTAGAAAAAGATAAGGAGAAAGGTGTATGTTCATATAAAGAAAAGGATATAGAAAAATAAGTATAAGTTAACAGAGACTACAGTGGAGCAAATGTTTGGGTGCAAGTGGAGGGGAGGAAGAAGAATATGGATTACAATCTGGACCATTGATATTTGGAGTGTTCAGGCACATATTCATAGAGAGAAGACGTGGAGGAGTGAAGAGTAAGGGCGGGCCTGGAGAGTAAGACTACAAGCCAGGTCTCCAAACCTACAGTAAATCGAGGGACTTGAGAAGCAACAAGTAGAAGTCAAACGGAGGAAAGAGATCAGAAATATCCTTTTAGATCCTCTGTCAAGTTAACAGTCTCCTCCCTTGAGTTCTGCCAAGCTGTCATCAATCTTCTTATTCCACCAGCCAAAGCTCTAGGAAGATGTCATGGCCTGATCACAGTACTAACATCTCTCTACCCAAACTGCCCTCTTCCCAACAAGGCAATCTTGCAGGGATTTTCAGTGGTGCCTGCCTCCTGGCAGGGTGGGGAGGGTCAGCAGGAGTTATCCCATGGGGCTCCTGAGTGCCCAGTAATTCCCAGCATTCCTTGTACTTCTCACAGCTCTAGGCGGATATTTTCTCTAGAGCTGGGCACCGCATTTTACCAGGTCAACTGGGAGCAGCTGCAGAGTATCAGGTATATCTATCTTCAGCCAGTCATCCCTAGATGCTAGGCGGGCTTAGGAGAACTTCTGTGCTCCCATCAGACTGCAGGGTGTGCTGGACACCATCATTTGAAATCTTTGGGCCAGTGGGTCTGTGTTGCTACAAGAACACCAAAACAGGAAAGGAGATCGTTTCAATGAGGAAGGCAGCTTTTCTTATTTTACTGATATACATTCATTCACTCTATGTGATTCAAAAAATTTAGGGCAATTCCCAGGTTCCATTATGACTCTTGGACCCTAGAAGAAGAGCCCTTCTTTTTAAGATATACTCTCATTCATTGTGGTACAAAGCTGGTTTTGCTAGTCTTTGCAGTCTCATCTATGTTTAACCCTCCTACTCATCCCTTAGAACAAGCACTTGATGCTATAACAAAAAAAAATAATAACATGCAGGAATCATGAACTTTCATAAAAGAACATGGGGATCCTCAAGAAAGCAACACATTCAAAGTTGCCTGAAACTGGGGCGCCTGGGTGACTCAGTTGGTTAAGCATCCAACTCTTGATTTCAGCTCAGGTCATTATCTCAGGGTCATGAGATTGAGCCCTGAGCCAGGCTCTGCACTGGGTGGGGAGCCTGTTGAAGAATTTTCTCTCCCTCTACTCTTTTCACCTATTTGCTCTTGCTCTTAAAAAAAAAAAAAAAAATAGGTTGCCAGATTGCCAGAAATGGTCCATGACAAAAGGGTAACCTCTATCCCTATTTCTTTCCAGTTGCTTCTGACACTTTAAAGGAAGCAGCCAGAGTTACTGGCTCCTAGTACATATCAAGGGGGGAAGAAAAGGAATCCTCTGATTATAACTCTTCAGCATGTCTTCTAGGTATGAAACTTAGAACATGACATCTGAGATCTCACTCTCACCCAGGAAAAGGGCAGGACTACATCTAGCCTGCATACCAACCCTTCCTCCAACAGACAAAGTTTGTCTCTGCTTTGCCCTGCACCCCTTGGAAAGGGAGGCAGGCCAAGGGATGTGACTCCCATGTCATTTGGCTAATCTAAGAATGGTGGGCCCAGGCTTCTCAGCCCTGCTTAACTGCTAGTCAGGTCTTTACTCCTGTCTCCTCAAAGGGCATAGAAAGGAAGCAATCTCCTTAATCTGTCATCAAGCAAGCATTCTACTTCCAAGTATGTATTCCTCTGAAGGAAATTATTCAACACAGTTATCCTGGAACCTTGGGAGGCATCCCCAGCAGAAACCTGAGTCTCAAGAACACTTGAGACGTTTTCTTACTCCTAGGGCCCTCACCTCTTCTACAATCCAGCCCCCAGCAGTTTTCCCTTCAGTCAGTCTCCTTTTTTCAGGTAGAGATGATATGTGAGTGGTCATTGCTCTTTAGTTTGTATGAGACCATCTTGCAGTTCTGCATGGTGTGAACTGCCTTCTTCTCCCTCCTTCTTGGGAGAGCAGTGGAGATAGTTGAAAGGGGTTGTCTGCTCCTGGTGGTGGTGGGCTGGCAGTGGTGGTGGTGGTGGATGTGCATAAACAAAAATGGGTCCTAGGGCTTCTTAGAGAAGATGAAGCCCGTCTCAGTAGAGTCTGGCCTACTCTACTGCTTCTCCCGGAGGGACTAGAAAGAGTTCTGTTTATTTGTATGAAGACAACTTCAGGCCAAAATTTTTCGCTTTCTGGCATCTATATGCCAGTATTCTTAGTATTCTTTGTCTGCCTACTCTTTTCCTTCTCTACCCTTTTCTTTCTCTCCAGCAAAGTCAAGGTCAGATGGAAAGTATGGCAGCTGAAGCCCTCACGGACTCCATGCTTCACGTGTTCCTGGAGGACCTCCAAGCTAGGAAAGACCCGGCAGCAGGCCATGCACCTGAAGCCACTATCCAGGGTCACGAGCCATTCAGGCGTCTTGGCCCTGGGATATTCCTCGGCAGCTGGAGGCACTGGTGGACTGTCAGCCTCCTTCCCTTTCTCCTGCTCTTCTATTGTCTGCCTGGATGCACTGCAAGTTGGTGGCTCCTTAGTAGTGCAAGAGGGGGTGACTGCTCCCTGGAGATCAGAAAAGGTCTTTTTTTCTTTTTTTGTTTTTTTGGTAGGAGGCTCCAGGCTTTCTTGCTCATCATTGAGGACAGCCACACCCCTTTTTGTTCTTACATTCATATAGTAGACATTCATGAATGTTTCCTCTTCTGTGTTTGCAGAGGACACAGAAGGCTTAGGATCATTAGCCAGCTGCAAAGTAAAGGAGCTATATAGAAAGTGTGAGGAAGTCTCACATTTCTTGGAACAAGAAACAAGCTGGTCTGTTTGAGGAGCTCCTAGGAAAGAAAATTTCAAGTGTAAGACAAATAGAATAAGTCCGCGGTATCCGGAGGAGGCGAGATGCCCATGAGACTATTCCTATGCAAACATGTGGAGCCTAAGTATATACACATGTGATATTTCAGAATTCTCTGAGTGTTTTGCTTTGAGGTATGTACATGGTCTAGCTATGTGGGAATGAGGGTGTGGTGTGTCTTGTGGAGTTGCAAGTGTGTTTTGGGACACAGTTGGTGAGTGGTGGGTTTTTTTCTTTTTCTTTTTTTTTTTTTCTTCAGTGTTTTGTTTATTTGAGAGAGACAGGAGGGGTGGAGGGAGAGGGACAAGCAGACTCTCTGCTGAACATGGAGCCTGACGCGGGGCTTGATCACATGATGCCGAGATCAGGACCTGAGCCAAAACCAAGCGTTGGCTGCCCAAATGACTGAGCCACCCAGGAGACCCTGATGAGTGTTTCTGATGATGGTGCAAAGTGATGGCGGGTGAGTGTGTGCATGCGTATTCCACAGTGTGGCAGAGCATATGTACAAGAGCAGGACTGGTGCCGTTTCTTGTCATGAGACAACAGGACTTAGAGTGTTACCAGAAGTGACCTGGGCTCCCCGAACATGCAGCTCTGTAAAGACATGCAGCTCATGTCTTCGTGCATGAAGTGGCACATGAATGAGTAAGGCTCTCTATGAAGGTGCACCCCTCTCAGGGTGTACCAATTTTCCACAATTTGGCTTAGTGTGAGGTAGTTAAACCAGGTGATTGGTGTGAGGGGATGTAAATTCCGTATGGCATTAGTGTGTAAATGGGTGAGTCTGATTGTGTGAAGGAGTGAGGGTATGAGGGCATAGCTGCACCCTCACATACAAGAGAATGGGAAGATTGATGAAGAATGAAGGCATGTCTAAAAGCAAAGGGAAGGAGAAATGGGACCATAACTGGTAGGAAGGCAGACGGATGCAGGAGTGTGTGTGAGGAGTCTATGCTCACCTGAGGGGGAAGACTATGATGAAAGGCCCACACCAGCACAGTGCTCTTCCCGGCCCCCAGCTGTCCCAGCACTCTCACGAGTAACTGGGTCCTAATCCTGGAGGCACATTCCCATTTGTCCCTCTGCAGAGCCTTCAGTCTTAGTGCCTCTGCCCTGAAGCCCTCTTCAGATTTTTAAGTGGAGACTTAAATAAGAGGGCTTGGGCTGAGCAGCTCAGTTGTACCTCCCATCCATGCTCAGACCCCACCTGTGTATTTCCCTTACCATCCTGATTAGCCCTAATGATTTGCGATATGGAAGAAAAACAGGTGTAGTAGGATGAGGCAGATGATTCTTCTGCAGCCTCACCACCAGGAGGGACCACGGCAGAGGACTTGGGATGGGCTCCGACCTCCTGGGTGGTCTTGAATTCTGGTGAATGGAATAAAAATAAAACAATATATTGAGATGCGGCATCTTCTGGAGTCTGTATCCTTTCAGAAGTGCCACACTGAGTAAACACTCTAAGTTAGACAACATTACCACACGTGACACTTGCTCTCACGGAAATTAAGTGATTTTCTCAGTAGAAAACTCTAATATTAAGGTGAGTTTACCTCTTAAAAGTTCACTTACTCCAAAAGAGAAGTAAATAACAATGATCAAAATTATGTTTTTGGTGGATACCCATAATACTGAGTACCTTGCATGTAGGATTTCTGGAAATGTGTAAAGAGCACTGAAGATGTAGAAAGAACCATGTCTCTGAAACAGTATGGAGTCACTAACATTGGGTATTTTCAGCTTGATTTTCCTCATGAGAAACTGTGTAATTAGGGAGGATGGGGTACAAGTTTTATGAAGAATTCTGCAAGTGTATCTATCTACTTCTATGTTGGTGTCTATCTATACACACATATATATGTAGAGAGAGGATAGATAGATATAATGATATTATAGATATAGACAAAAAAAAATTTTCAGGTCTTCCTGGGAATCCTGGTGCTGGAGATGTTCAAATTAAGACTTCACTAACTTTCCCCAAACTCCTCTTCCAGAATTGTATTTCTACATTTCTCTTAGATTTTTAATCTTCCTATTCAGATCCTTTAAGAGCATCTTCCAAAGAAGACCGGGATCCTGACATGGTACATCTCTGCCTATTATTTAAGAACAGTGACCTTGGGCAGTCCTTGAGCAAAGGGGCCATTTATGGCCATAGCTGAGCACGGGCACTTAATTCTAATTTTGAGTTAACATGCTGCCTTACCTCCCTGCCTGATTCCCCTTCAGCCCTACTTCTCCCCCACCACAAACCCACAGTGAAAAAGCTTGTCTGCAGACACACAAGAGTATTGTGAGATTGCATCTGCTGCCATCTGGCCATGGCCTTGGGCCAACCCAGAGGGTCCAGATAAAATATCTTCAGATGTGTTTAAAAACTTCTGAGAAAGAGAAGGAAGAGCAGATAGGTGACTTTTTTTTTCTTTTTTTTTTTTTTTTTTTTTTTCACTAAACATTCAAGAAATAGCATGTATGATAAACCACATGGCACTTGTCCCCATGAAGATTATAGTCCAGCTTCTGTTTGAAGTTCTAAAATCTAGGTATCTAAAAACATTTTCTGGAATGAAATGTCTGGTTACCTCTGAAAGCCTTATGTTGTTTTTTGCCATGGTTCAGAGGCTCAAATTCTTGTCTAGTACATGGTAATAAGATGCCTGCCCTCTGACTATTCTGTTTACCACAAGAATAAATTCGGAGCATGTCAGTAAAGGTCTTTGGTCTGCCAGCTGTGGTTTATGATATGAAAGTTCTGTTGCTTCCTGGGAGGGTTCGAATTTACAGGAAGGAACTGACAGACTTCCACTACTGCTCCTTGGCCTCCTCTTTCAGGTACCTGGGTCGGACCTTACCTGAGGGCTCTGCTGCACAGCTCTGCAGGACCAGGAGGCTCTAGTAGGTTCCCAAGGCTGACTCTAGGCCACACCTCCCCACATTGGGCACAGCTCCCCTCCTAGGAGGTACTGACTGCCAAATGGCTCAGCTGTCACTTGGCCCAGTTGGTGGTGTCACCCTCCTCACATTCCCACACACTGTTCTGATTAATTTTTTGCATCTACACTCACCGTACACATAAGCCTACCTCTAAACCTTACCAATGAACAGCGAAATTCTAGGCTGTTGGTTATTTCCCTGGTAAAATATGTGTATTTCTAGGATCATCTCTAACTCTGCCATGAATTCAAACATATCACAAAAATCACTGGTTAGTTTTTCTTCCTCCTAATCTACGTTTCTAAAGTTAATGTTCAGGAAATAGGTCCATTTTTGTTCCTTAGAAATTAACTCAAACATATTACATCTCCTCCTTGGTTTAAAAAACTTCAGGGAAGCTTATAACTCAATTTTTACTTCACAAAATGCAACTACTTTTTCTCTTAGGTCGCTGGAGTGTGTCTGATAGGTCATGTTGGTTTAGAAATGAGACAATTCAGTGGGGGTGGTGTATTTTCTAGGGACTTAGTATGTGTGCCATGTTTGTGAACACAGTCTGCTGTATGTGTCTGTCACGTTTCCTCAACAATTTTATGCAAAGACTGCAGAGGTGACATGGCCATTGCATGTGAAGGTAGCATGAGTGTCATGGGTGACACTGCAGCATCCTTCTAGAGACGTACAGCAGTATGTCTTCCCTTTATTAAAAGTGATCTGTGTGTCACATTATTTATAATTTCTATAACATTATTTTTCACTTCTAAAACTTTAGGTTTTTTAAATATTTTTTTCTTTGTAGTGTTTTATGACTTTACATCTTTATTAACTGTAAACATTCTTATTTACCATCCCTATAGCACTGTTCAATTAAATGATCTTCTTTGATGTTAAACCTTAATATTCACTATGTTTGCAGAACCTTTCTTAGATTGTGTGCTTTGTAGTTTTAGACTGAGTTCACGTTCAGGAAGTCATTAGCATAGGACCCTTAATGTGGATGACTATCAATTTGGAGCTTTTACATACTCTGCAGTTTGATATTTCTAGAGTACTACAAGCTATGGTTTCATTTTACATTTATTCTTCCCTTTTAGGTTTAACTGACACTACACAAATTGTGAATACTGTGCCTATGAATTCCACTTCTTCTCTCAATAAGTGATATCTTCCCCACAATGTAGGCACACAGTTCCTCTCTACCCGCTAAAAGTGAAGTGCTTGTAATGAGTTCCTATTGAGGGTACAGAAACAGGAGACTCATATTCCCAAATCAGGGCAGAGAATAAGATTATAACTGGGCCTCATGTGCACCTTTCTCCCTCTGGCTTTGGAGAGATGCTGAGCAGGATGTCTATAGGTCTATTCAGACCCCCTCTTCCCTCATCTGCCTAGACTTGAAATGCCCTTCCTTTCTTCTTAAGAGAATGAGGAGTAACAGGTGAAGTATTCTGATACAGGTGATTCACTTTTTGCCTCATGGTCTGGAAGACTGTCTTCCAAAGAGTGGCCAGGTTGGGGATAATGTGTGTGTAACTTTGATGGTCCTAAAAAACTGAATAAGTCATAAAAACTGCTGGTCCCAATCTGTTCCCCTCTTACACTCTTGTCCCTATTCTACTTTCTCCACTCTCCCCACACCCCATGCAAATACTTAATTTGCCCTAAATAGTTATCTTTAGTTTGGGCAAAGAATTGGCCTATTGCACTATCCTGTCTTTCTGTCTGGATGCTGCTACCATGGCTCCTGATAGTCATTCACTGTGGTTAGGATTTTCAGTACCATTTGCCTTCCTTCACATCTGTTACCCTTTTACCCTCTGCATTCTGAACTCCTAGAGATTTATAACCTCAAATGAGACAAACAAGTTTTATTTTTGAAGAACATATTCCTCATTGTCATGTCCGTGTTTCTGTTGCCATGGTAACCAAGCTCACTGCTCACTAGTTAACTGTTTAATAATACCATCATTTCCTGTGGGTGTGTCTGATACATGTACTGGGCACCTGTTGTATCATAATGGTGTGATGGATGTAAGGTGCTTTGTGTGTGAAAGTTCAAACAGGGCCAGGGCCTAATGTGTAACTGCATTGGTGTTTGTGATTCTGAATATGGGGTGAATTTTGTGTGTGACTGAGAATGGTATGCATGCTTTATGTGTTTTAGTTTTGCACATATCCACATGTGTAGATTCCACATCCTGAGACAACAGATTTGGGGGTGTATATGTTGTTGCAGGATTTAGATGTACCAGATAATTATTAGGAATACTGTCTTTGAGAGTAGAATTGGTGTATTTGTGTAATCTAAGGGAATAATGAAAGAACATTAGAGGACGTAAAAGTCAAATGTTGTAAGAGAAAGAATATATGAGCTTTGAGACTGCGTAAAGATCTAAAGGAAATGGAGGTATAGAGAAGACTGTGTAAGAAAATATAAATGTATATGCATATATATAATATTAAATTTCACAGATTTAATGATGAAAGGAACTAGACACAAACTATACATTGTATGCATCTATGAAATTTAAAAACAGGGGTAACTTATCTAGAGATTCAGAAGTCAGAGAAATCATCACTGTTTTTATGGTAGGGACAACCACATGGCATAGAGAATTCAGAAGCATGTGGAAGATTACAAGGAATTGAATAATGAGGATGAGGAGTGCAGAGGGTTTGTAAAGGGATGAATGTCAGAACACAGGCTACCAAAGCACATGAAAGGGATGGGTCTCGGACTGGATGTCTCTTACTCCACTCTAAGTCCAGCTCTTGAGAATCTGACCGCTTCTGGCCTACTTAAAGCTGCTGGTACTTTCATGCCTTCCTGATAACATAAATGCTTTGGTGGTTCACACTGACATACCCTTCCATGTTTCTCTGCGAACATTCGCATACCCAGACCCTATCCCAGCATTTCTTCAAGAAAAAGCACTGCTCTCTGCTGACCTTTCTGGGATTATTCCAGTCCTAGTAAGGACTTTTCCCTGGCAACTGATGGTTTCTGTTGATCATGGAAGAAGACCAGGCAGCCTTGTATCAGGCAGCCTTGTATCAAGTGATGGGCAGATCAACGCCCACAATGCCTTGATTGCTCTGTTCACTTCTGATGGCCACACATCCACCCAGCCCAGCCCAGGTCCCAGCAACAACCCCCAGCAAGGTGACAGGCCAACCCCCTCTGCTCCCACTACCGCAGCACTCAACACGCCTCAAACCCTTATGGAGGGAGCGCCTCATGCCCACCCTGTCTGCCTCGGGGTCTGCTGTGCTTTATAGAAGTCTTGTGTAGAAATTTGACATGGTTGGTGTTTTTACTGAAAGTTGAATAAAAGAAGGTAATTTGGCTGTGCAGTAAGTCACAATATATTCAACACACTCTCCTTACCAGCACCAGTGAGCTTGTTTTCCAAAGAGTTGATGGAGAAATACTCTGAGGAAGAAGATGAAGCCTTCTTTGTCATCTGGACTGAATTTGAGGCCGCTGCCTTTTGTTGATTCTCCAGATCTTCTTGTAAATTCAATTACATAAAAATAAGAGAGATGTGGTCCACATTAAGTGTTTGTGTGCTTATCCACCCATAAAGCAAACAAGAAGAGTCCACAACGTGAGATGTTTAGTGAATACACATGGCCTCCATTTTCAGGGCCTGATATGGTTCATTTATTGTGTTTATATCAGGAGTAACTGGCTTTGTATAAGCCGTGCTCTTTGTAAATAGAACAGTAAGTGCAAGCTATCTCCATTCTACCTGGACATACTACTAGATTGCATTTATTGACAACTCTTGTAGCAATTCTGACCACGTGGTTAAGTTTTCTGAACTGAACAATGAGTGGAATTGACATGTGCCACTTCCAGACAGAATCATAAATACCTCCTCTATGTCCCTCCACACGTTTCACTTTCCCAGCTAAGATGTGGATCACCCAGCATCTATTTGAAAGCTCCTGTTAATGAAAACAAAGTCTCCATCAGCCCAGGAGACTTGCCCTACTATACTCTGAATTGTTACATAAGCAAGAAATAGATTTATTTGTGCGTTCGCTTCAAAGACCAGATCTACTCTAGCTAATGAAGCGGGGATATGATGTGTTTTTGAGAGGCAAATAATTAAACCTGGTACAGAGTAAATGGACAATTATGTTTGATAATAATTACCTTTTCCTGGGGTATTAATGTTCTATACGTGTATCTATGTGAACACATGGTTGTGAGTGCATGTTTACTTTACACTCAGGAACAGCTCTCAACATGCACGAATTTTACCGAAGGTGAATTGCAGACAACCTCACTTCCCAGAAACCCCAAACATTATTGGAAATACCAAGTTATCCACCTGGAGTAGGAGACACCACGTGTGGAACGTTGGGGTTAGCTCTGATCTGTCCCCCTCCCACCACTGAACAATGTTTTTCTGACTCACAGCAGTTACCTGTTTACTTTTAATCTCCATAGTAACCAGAACTCTTTCAGTTTTCCATTTCTTCAGAAAGAAACAAACTACTTCCTCAATTTAACTTATCATTAAACAGCGGTGTGCGTGTGCTCTGCCCGTTCCTTACAATTCACATAGGAGCCCCACACTCACTTTCTCATCCTCTGAGACAAAACAATTTTCTTGCTTCTGAGTAAATAAATTCTCACCTTATACTCTCATCCCTGTACAACCAGTTTTAAAGTCCTTTTTAAAAGTTATTCCTCACCTCCATGAGTCACATTTTCTTCTTCATTAACAGGAGAATGTACTACTAGAAAGCTTTTAATAACATCATATACTTAACCGATGCCCTTAGGCAGAAATAACATAAAGGAAAATAATTTTCAATAAAACTTGTACTAATCAACCACCATATGATGCAGTAGCCCAGGGAGACATGTATAGATAGCACAGGTCCTCAGCTGCAGAGACAAGGATTTGAACTTTCTCTACTCTCAGACCACCTGAGTCCTCAGAAAGACCAGCATAAACACATCCCTCCCTCTCTTCCCTCTTCCTCTCCCTTTCTGCAGCTACGAATCCTCTCTCCCTCTTTCTTTAGAGGAAATTCCTTCTTACCTTATTCTCAGGGAATATGCTTAACACATACCTCTTGACTTTTTGGCACTTGGGGGGGGACGATGGGCTTTCCAGATGTTTCCTTTTTTGTTTCCTCTTCATGATTCACCTCTTCAGAGAGGGACTCCAGACAGTACCTTTCTCTCTGAAATTCTACTTTCAAAAAACTCAACTGATGATAACAAAGAATCAAACCAGTATGATCAAGAACAACAAATCACTTGAGAAACTACTTTCTCACTAGACCACTGTCCTGACCAGCACTCAATATACCATCAAGGGCTATTATGATGTAAGTCAGCATCACTATTCTATGACCTAGAGATTACATCATTGCATCCCAGGGGCCCAGCCGGTACTCACAGAACTGAAGGACTGCCACAACCAACAGACTAGAGCAATTGTGTCATCCAGTGGAAACTATCCTCAACTTGAATTTGTATAACTTGCACTTGATATCCAAACAAGAGAATAGATGACTTGGATTAAACAAAGAACATTCCTTTGTGTTTACAGTGACCACATTACTAAGACTCCCCACAGAGAAGATAAGGTGGTACCTGAGAGAACTGGGCTTAGAACGATGCCTGAATGATAGAAAACAGTTAATGTTAGAGGTTATTAGTAATACTATGTAACTTATGTGAAACAGTTACAGTTGAAGTATATATTGTAGGCGTGAATTTGAGGACGTAATTCTATAGAACCCTAAAAATACACTGAATTTCCCCCACTACTGGGAATAGTATCATATATTTTTACAATAAGCCACTCTTTTGCTACTCTTTTACTAATTATTTTCCTAGAGGTTTGGGGAAAGAGAAAGTCCCTGAATACATTCCCTGGCCCTCATAATGAGTCCTGTTCTTGTCAAGCCTGAAGGTGTCACTCTCCAGGCTTCTGTCCCAGGTCCCAGTCTGTGTCGTCGGGAAACAGCTGGGCTCTGTGCAGGGTCTGAACATGGTATAAGTCTGGGTTCCATCCCACCTCCCATCCACCATTGCATACACCCCCTCCCTTAGGGACAATCTGCATTTACTGCCACCTTATCAGCTGTACTAGGACCAGGCCAAGATCTATGTCTCCTTCAGTCTCCGTTGGCCATAGTAGGAGCTGCCTCTATACATACCCCTCACTAACTAGGGACTCAGCCTTTTAGAGCTACTGAATGGCAGGCACCATCACCCAGAAACATTCAGCCTTGTTAGCTATCAGAAAAAAATGAAAATAAAAATTAGATACTATTTTACATGGACACACCGGTAAAAATTAGGTCAAACTATACAAAGGATTATAAGGATACAGGTTAAAAAAAAAAAAGAATCTTCATGATCTAAAATGTCTTATGCAGCCATGTGGAAGAACAGTTAGTCAACTATTACAAAATTAAATAAGCATCTAACCCATGACCTATAATCTCATTCCATAAAGGGATTGTTACAGAGTTATACCTATACCATTATCTATACTAGCAAAGAACTGTAATTTTAGTTTAGTTTAGTTTCTAACTCAAGAAGAATGGGCAAACATAGTATGGTAGGTACATATGACAGAATTCATTCCTAAAGAGAGAAGTCATGCCCCTTAAAACACATGTCCACAAAGCAGGGCATCAGGAAGGGATTGACAGACAGAGATAAAAAGAATATATAATCAATGAATAATCACAACTGCTTCCTTGACCAGGCTAGTGGCTAAGGAGAATTATGAACTTAATAGTCAATACTCTTAGGAAGGGGAAAAAAAAGAATAATTTCACCCACCAGTAAAATGGTTCAGATGATGTCCAGATCTAAGAGAAAGAATTGTCCTAAGGATCCTTTACTGTATCCATGTCCTATTTCTGCTATAGTAAAGTGGAACAAATTTAGTGGCTTCAAATACAAATTTATTCTTACAGTACTGGAGGTCAGAAGTCCCATCTGGATCTCAGAGCCTGAAATCAAGGTGTTAGGAAGATCGGTTCAGTCTAGAGACTCTAGAGGAGAATCGGATCTCTTTTCCTTTCCAGGCTTTAGAGGCTGCCTGCATTCCTTGGCTCTAGTTCCCTCCCCTCGTCTATAAAACACATCATTTCAACATCTGCTTCCATTGTATCTGCTTCCACTGCTTCTCTGGTGAATCACTCTCCTACCTCCCTCTTCTAAGGATTCTTTCAATTATACCAGTGCCACTCAGGTAATCCAGAAATAATCTGGGTCTTATCTTCAAAATCCTTAACTTGCTCCCTTCCTGAAGGCTCTTTTGACACTTAAAGTAACATATCCAAAGGCTCTAGGGACTGGGGAGTGGACATCTTCTTCCAGGGCCAAGGTGAGTGAATATTTCAGCTACCACAGCAAGACAAAGACAAAGGATGTCTGAGGAAATTCCCACCTAGTAAAATATGATGAGGTACGAATATAAATCCCAAATGAAACAAGAGTGATAGGCGCAGAAAAAAGGCACAGTCACTGTATTAATACACTGAGTAAAACAAAAACAGGACAAAATAACGCAACCACCCCCAGTTTGAAATTGAACACAACCCAAGGAATAGAGAATAATTACATGAGAAGTCCTCATGCTACAGAATTTAAGCAACTAGATTCAACAAAACAAGAGCTCCGGGACAAGATGACAAGTCAATGCAAAGATATAAAAGTGGGGAATTTAAAGATGAGGGGAAAATAAAGATTCTAAACAAGGTCAAAACAGGGTAAGTAAACAATTAGAACCAGAAAGAAAGGTTTCAAAATGAAAAAAAAAAAAACAAAAAAAAAAAAAAAACACCTGGCATATTGATTTAACAGGAGTGTAAAGGGAAGAGAGAGAAATATATAATTAATTAGAAGACAATGAATTTTAAAAAAGGCCAGATGATGATACTTAACAATAAAGAGGTTAACAAATAAACCAGACAATTATCCAAGATATAATCCAGCAAAATATTCCCAGAGTACATAAAGAACTGAAATCACAAATGAAAGGGTACACATTTTTATTTTTCAGGAAAAAAAAAACGAGAGATGACAACTTAGAGAAATTCATAACCCCCCCAATACACGCACGCGTGCATGTGCACATGCACACACACACACACACACACACACCGATAAATCTTAAAGGATATAACAGACAAAATTCTTCGGTATTCTAAGAGAAGAAGCAAGTCACTTGTAAGGGCTTAACATTAAGCTGTCTTCACCATTCCATAAAGCAAAATCTATTGCTTGAAAATAGTAGAGTAGATATTGAAAGAAAGAAGGTGTGAAATTGTGATATTATTTGTAGCCAAATTGTTCTCCAGTGCAAAAGCAACTGGCAGACATTGTCAAACGTGTGTCTTTTTTTTTTTTTTTTTTTTTTTTTTTTTAGGGAATATGTGTGTTATCAGAGCCATTCCTGAAAAAGTCAACTCTGTGATAGAGCCAACTTAAAAATGCCGTGAAAAAAAAGGACAAATGTAATACTCCGTGCCAAAAGGCAGTTGAATTTCGACAGCATACAACTCAGGGTGGGGTAGGAGCGGAGCTGGAATTGATGGACACAGTTTTGTGATACACCTGCTTATGAAGAAAGTTTGGGTTTCAAGACCTTTAGGGACTGGTCTACACCTTCTGCCCCTGACTTTCAGCCATCTTTCTGGGTCTTACCATGTACTCCCAACACTGTCGAAATTCTGATGATACTTCTACATGACTATTTCTCATCTCTGTGCTTCTGTCCAAACACTTCTTCCCTTTTTGAAAATCCATACAACATCCGGGACATAACTTCTACTGTATTTAGTATAGTATATGGTCAACTGTTCAACTTTAAAGTTTCCCAGGTCAGGAATTTCAAAGTGTACATCTTCTGTACACTTAGTCTAACACAGTAATGAGTGCTCAGTATCCTCTTACGAATAAAAAAAAGCCACAAATAGATAATTATAAAATTTTAAGAGCAAGCAGAAATCCCAACACTGTATCATCTGTGAGTCTTAACTGAAAAGGCATTAAAAAAAATTCCTATGACAATGAAACCCAGCCAAACTGGAGATGGTGTTTTAAAAGTCCCTCAAATATTATGAATGTGAGTGGGGAAGGGCAGTGGATCCATTAAATCCAAAATACAAAAATAAAACAAGTACAGAGATTACGGTTACGAAGTAAATGCAGATTTTAAATATGTTTACAAAACAGAAATAGCTACAAAATCTAAGAGGAAAGAGGTGAGTACAGATGTGTTACTTTCATCTTTAATGGCAGGATTAAACTGATACTATCTAAGAATGAAACTTAAAATTATACCGATCTCAGTATATTTTAACTCTTTACCTTTAATTATAAAGAGTTTTTAAAAAGAATGAATAAATTTGTGTTTATGAAACACATTTAAAGTTCAGCACTGCTAGCTTCATTCCCATTTCATTTTTTGGTAAGTTCAAGTATAGTTAAGTTAAATATTTTAAATAATTGTATTGTAATTCAATTTCTACAAAATAGCTTCTGCTCCTCTTTCCATCCGTCCATTTACCTGCCCACTTGTACACAGACACAGATGAACATATTCAACTAGCTTGATATTCCACAGATGTTGAAAATGGTTACATTTTAGTAATATGGATTAATTTTTAAACTTACAATTTTCAGGAACTTTTGAATTCCCAGCTTAGTACGTAGTACTTATGCAAAAACACTAACTTCATCCTAAAAGTTAAAAAAAAAAAATCATGTAAATCTGGGGAAAACAGTTTGCAAACTTTGGATAATTATGATTCCTTCCTCCTTTTGAAGTACTTTTGCTTAAGAATAAGTAATCACATCTTTCCAAGTTTCCAGGTTTTAAAGAAGTATAAAAGCCTTGATAAAGTTCTATGTGACTGCTCTCTTATAAATACAAGATGGAATTTATGTGATAATGGATTAGGTTGTACTTACGTGAAGTATCAACTAAAAGAAATCCGTGAAAGCACAGCAACATATTCAATAATGTTACTTACGTACTTAACCTGGTACAGGATCTAATGATCGTGAAATGCATATGAACCTAATTATGTAACTGATTGCCCCCTGAGGTACCCTGATCTGAAGACATTCTCACAGGTCAACACAGGTTATTTATTTATTTTTACCCAGACTCTCTAACATTGATAGTAATTCACAAATTCTTCTGAATGGACAGCTATAATTATACATAGAGTTGGGCGAGTCAATGATAAATTGCTTCCTACTGAATTTTTAATAGGAAAAAAATATCCTCCAGAAATAACATGTCCATCCAAATGTAAACCTTATAGAAGCTGGATCTATGATCAACCTTGTTAACTACTCTAACTCTAGTATCAGCAACAGTAGTAGACATTTGAGATTTACAGAACAAAAATATACATAAATCCATAAATGAGTAAAGATGAATTCAGATAACCAGAAGTGTGATGAGCTTTTCTCTGGCTTTAATTAACACAGCATGTGAAGAAACTATGTTTCCAGGCACGCCTGGGTAGCTCAGGTGTTAAGCTTCTGCCTTCTGCTCCAGTCGTGATCCCAGGGTCCTGGAACTGAGCCCCGCATCAGGCTCCCTGCAGCAGCAAGAAGCCTGCATCTTCCTCTTCCACTCCCCCCTGCATGTGTTCATTGTGTCTCTGTCAAATAAGTAAATAAAATCTTTTGAAATAAAGAGAAACGTTTCTCATAATCAAACATATCTATTCTGACAAAGAATAGTTTAACTTTAAAACTCATTTATGTGCATAATTTCTTCTCAGAAAAGAAAGGATCTTAGTTATAATTTATCGACAGGAAAGGTTAAGAAAGCCTCCGACAGTTAAGCAATCTGGTCATGTGACTATTGAGTGTGCAAAGTCTTTCTGCTAAATTAACATGAAATTAAATTGGTTTCTTCTTGAACCAGGAGAAGCTGTGGTATGTTTTGAATGCTGCTCTAAACACAGTGTAAGCTTACTAGAGCCACTACTTAGCAGGTTAGTGCATGAGTGGAAATTTTGACTTAAGGAACCGGCTATGGGATTTTTTTAACAATGCTTATCTTTTTTTTTTTTTTATTTTTAAGATTTTATTTATTTATTTGACAGATAACACAAGTAGGCAGAGAGACAGGCAGAGAGACAGGAGGAAGCAGGTTCCCTGCCAAGCAGAGAGCCCAATGTGGGGCTCCATTCCAGGACACCGAAATTATGACCCGGGCTGAAGGCAGAGGCTTTAACCCACTGAGCCACCCAGGCGCCGCAACAATGCTTATCTTTTTAACTCCCCAAAAGCAGATTTTAGAGGTCAAAAATATAGAGTAGAATGGCACTTTCCTGATGCCAGCTGTCAAGGGGAAATTTAAATAATAAATGTCACACCCTCCTGTTAACAAATCTCCCTACTGCTGCAAAGCTATCCAAGGAGAAGTACAGGGAGAGTACAAGGAAAAAAAAAAGAAAAAAAAAAAAAAAAAAAAAAAAAAAAGGAAAAGGGACAAGTGAGGTTAATTTCTGTAATGGTCTTTCCTAAAATTTCCAGATTTATGACTGTGAGGCAGGGCAGTTTAAGAGCACAGGCTTGAAGTTGAGCTCACAGTGTGAATCCCAAATCTGTCACTTAGTACTTGTTGGAAAGTTGAGTAAGCGAGTTGTACCTTCTGTGCCCTGATTTCTTCCTCTTAATATGGTGGCCATCTTATGGAGTTGAAGATTAAGTAATAAAAATCTTAATACACTTCCCGGATGATTGTTAACACTCGATAAATACGCATCAATAGCTAACTGTATGCTGAGTGTTTTTGTACAAGATGGGTATAAAAAATTGCAAATCTAAGTCAAAATGTCAAGATTTAGCACTGAGAGTTGGGCCAGTGCAAACTGAAGACATTTGAAATAGCTAACTTACTTGCAGCATTTACTCTGTGTAAATATTTTCACATCCTACTTAATTTTAATGATGCTAGTCATATAAGTCAATTTTCCTTCTCTCTTCTCCTTTATAAGTCCAAAAGGGCAATTCTCACTTGCCTTTGATAATCTGATGAAAGCGCTGCTTTTGTAAAATTCTCCTGAAAATTGGCATTGGGCTGCTTTGATAAATATGTTTCCACTTTCATTTAAATGCACTTTAAAATGGGTGCTCTGACTGATTAGATGCAAAAGTTACATGTTTTCTGGCAATGGCTGTCTTTCACTACCTGTGGTGATAAAACCATTTCTTCCTATGGTGATAAAAGGATACTTACCATTTCATTTGTCAAATTACCTGTAGTTAAGTTTCTTTATGGGAGTTTGCATAAAAGGAAAAAATAACGTTCTACAAGTTTTTAATAAACTAACCCAATCACTCCAAGAGAAAGTAGTTACTCACTGACAGATGGTTTGCAAACATAAATCTTTTCACAGAGGCATCGGTGCTAAATGCCTGGTGCCAACATTTGAGATTTCTTGAGGGATTTATTTTATTTTATTTTATTTTTTAAACTACATTTAAAAATAATTTTTATTGGTATAATTTATTACCTGTATACCCATAATAAAAGTTTTTTTTTTCCCATAATAAACAGTTTCATCTTAGTTTGGCTAACAGGCATAACTTAACAAAGGTGATCTATTTTCTATTTTATTTTAAATATTTTGTTTACTTGAGAGAGACAGAGAGAGAACAAGCAGTGGGGAGAGGCAAAGGGAGGAGAGAGGAGGACTCCCCGCTGAGCAGGGAGCCCAGTAAGAGGCTCCATCCCAGGACCCTGGGATCATGACCTAAGTTGAAGGTAGATGCTTAACCTAATGAACTACCCAGAGGCCCTAAAGTTGATCTGTTTTCAATTGCTATAATTTCCTACAAATAATTTTCTATTATTACTTTGTATTTATCTTGACATTTATTTTCAAGGCAAACACACTAGAGTTGAACCAGAAAATGTATTTCATGATAAAAAACAAATGAAAAATAGGAGACAATTATGAATCCAAAATCATTTCATTTTCATTACTGAAAATGAGTTTAAATATATACTTGGTTTGTGAAAGGCTTACATAAATGTAACTTGAACACACACTTAAAAAAGAAAACAGAGACAAAACAAACTTATTTCCAGGACTACTCCAAAGAGGCTGAGTCAAATACATGTTTAAATAATAAGCTAGATCAAAAGAAATGAAATCTTGCCATTTGCAATGATGTCCCTGATGGGAAGAAGAACTTGAGAGGCAATGTGGGGCGGGGGGGGGGGGGCAGGTGGGGAGGTAGGGAAGGTAAAAATGAAACAAGATGGGATCCGGAGGGAGACAAGCCATAAGAGACTCAATCTCACAAAACAAACTGAAGGTTGCTGGGGGGAAGGGGAATAGGGAGAGGGTGGCTGGCTGGGTTATGGACACTGGTAGGGTATGTGCTATGGTGAGTGCTGTGAAATGTGTAAGCCTGATGATTCACAGACCTGTACCCCTGGGACTAATAATACATTATATGTTAATAAAAAAATAAAAAAAATAAATTAAAGGTTAGTAAAAAAAAAAAATTTAGAGGGAAATGTTCATAGAGAATTCACTAATCACTCATCAAATGTACATTCTTCCCCAAAAACAACAATTCTAATTTGTTATTCGAAAGAACAGCAACTCCTGCTTGCTTCCCATAAACCATGAGCTGCAATTGTTTATTTTTAAAGAGACAGATTCTTTTCTTGTTTTTTTAAAGATTTTATTTATTTGACAGACAGAGATCACAAGTAAGCAGAGAGGCAGGCAGAGAAAGAGGAGGAAGCAGGCTCCCTGCTGGGCAGAGAGCCCTATATGGGACCCTACCCCAGGACCCTGGGATCATGACCTGAATTGAAGGCAGAGGCTTTAACCCACTAAGCCACCCAGGTGCCCCTAAAGAGACAGATTCTTGAACTCAAGTTTATTTTGAGGACAAACTGCCATTTTGCTATTCAGAGCCAGTTTTTTCCCCATAATGTCTTTCCAGAGCTCTTGGATCCTGAGAAAGAAGAGGAAAGCATGGATTCAGACTTCCTGTCTTCAATCCTTGAACAGTTTTTACCATTTCCTCTAACTCCATAGGCTTCAAGGATGTCTTTTTAGGGTAATGATTTTTGGGGCTTCTCTGTTCCTTAACTGAAGAATGGCAACCACTTTCCCTCTTTCGATATGAACAATAATTTTCCCAATGAAGAAGCCATCACCACTGTCAAATCACTATCCTCAGGCAGGCAGGAAAGATGGTAAAAATTTTTCTTCTTCATATCTTTCTTCCCCATCACTCCTACTGCTAACAGGGCTTTCAGACGTTCTCTCTCTCTTTTTTGTTTGTTTTTTGGTTGTTGTTGTTGTTCACTTAATGTTTTTATGTTGGGGTCAGCTGGTGTCTTCTAGAGTTCAGGGGGAACTACAAAGTCTTTTTCAGAAGGCAATGATGGAAAATTTGAAATGGGCACTCATTTGGGCCCAAGTTCCATCTTGGCTGTTTTTTTTTTTTTTTTTTTTTCTTTTAAATGATTTATTGGTTTGCCAATATTATGGCTTCTTTTCATGTTTGCTCATTTCAGATAATTACTTCACATCATCATTTACTTGTATCATAATCATAATCATTATGTTACTTGTCCTTAGAATAATTTTCTTCCAAAGCTTTCTTTAAGGACTTGACTTCAATAACATTCTGTATTGCATCTTTGAAGCTCTGACAGCAGCCTTTTCATATTTTATGAAAGCCAGTGAATCCTGCTGAAGATAAAACAGAACTTGGATTTTTAGATTTTTAGACAGATAATACCTTGAAGAAGAAAGACCTAGGCAATAAAGCAAACCTAAAGTTTATTTGGGGTTTTTTTAGGAATTTGAATCAGTGAGTCAGCAATTCAGAAGGAAAATTAAATGTGCTGCAAGGAGGGAGGAGAAAGAGTTTATAAAGGCAAAACCAAATGCTTGTGTAAGTTGTTTTGGAAAAATTATGACAGACATAGGTAGATAGGCCAGGTTACTATGCTAACTGCTAGGCTGGAGTATGGCAAAATAAATCTCATTCTGAGAATACCAACAGGATATGCTATTTGTGGTTGGCAGTCTAAAAAGTTCATGTTCTATCCAAGTACGATTGAGCATAAGCCTAACCTGCTCAGGGCCCCCCGGCTCCAATATATGGCCTCTTGACATTTTTACTTCATTTTAGATGCTTCTGTTCACAATACCAATTCTACTCCCTTCATTTAAACTGTCAAATACATAAAATGACTTTTAGTGTCAAAGTGGTAACTATTGTGAAAGTAGAAGATTCCAAATATCTATATTTTCTATGCTCCTTCCACTGTATCATAACTGCTGCTTAAGGATTCCTTTATATTGTCTAATTATTCATGGAGTTAATCATTTAAAAAAGAATAAAGAAAAGAAAGGAGGAGGAAGAAGAGAGCAGAAAGAGGAAAGGAAAGATTTCTTACTTTATTGCTTTCCCTCTGTAGTTGACCCTTGAAAAACATGAGTTGGAACTCCAAAGGTCTACTTTCACACAGATTTTTTTTATTAAAAGAGTACAGTATGTAAATGTATTTTCTCTTCCTTATAACTTTAATAACATTTACTTTTCTCTACCTCACTTTACTATAAGAATAGAGTAGAGAATACATCTAACATACAAAAAATCTGTGTTAACCAACTGTTCATGTTATTGGTAGGGCTTCTAGTCAACAGTGGGCAACTCGTAGGTAAGTTTTGGGGGAGTCAAGTTGTACACGTATTTTCCACTATGAAGAAGGGGTTGGTGTGCCCACGCTTGTGTTGTCTGAATGTCACCAGTACTAGGATTTCTTGATTTTCCTCGAATATCTAATATGCCTGAAGGTTCTAACCCAAGTATATTCTCTTTTTCTGAACTCTTCTGAAAATTCTTTGACTTCATTACTTCAAGCTGCCGGTTGTCACCTCCCACCTCCATGAAGAGAGGTCTCCAGTGTGTATCTGCAGCCCTCTTCTGGCTTTAGCCACTCTTCAGATATCACTTTGGGAGAACAAGCAACACTGCAGATGTCAGACAGCAAAAGAAAACAAGAGTTACAAAGTGTCAGAAAAACACACTGAAGTCCAGGCATCAGGAAGGAAAATGTTATGGGGGTGGGGAGACTACTGCAATTAGAGAATGCACTGGCCATCTGATCCCTAAGTGTCTTAAAGGTCAGACAGAAAGGACATTTTTGGGGAGGAATAAACAAGACCACAAACAACCAGGTGTGGGGGAATGAACAGGTGGCATGATCAGACAGTTGAGCAAGGAATGCTTTTATGTATGTCCGTAAGCTTTCTCTTTGGTCCTCATTCTTGGGAGGGGCCATAAAAGAAGAGCTGTTTTATGTTCCACTGCCTTGGAGAACCTCAGGAGCAAGCCAGAGATCAGAGGGGAGGAGAAGAGTCCAGCTAAACTTTAGTGAAGTCACATGCCTGGGCATTTTGTTCAGGTCCATCAGTGAGAAGAAATAGGGCAGTTAATCTTTCCTGAGACAAAGAATGGGGATTTAGAATTGCTGTGTCTAGACTTGTCAAGGGTAATCGAGGGGAACACTGCAAAACTTACATCATGCAGAGAAGGGTGGTTCTTTGCATCAAGCTGTTTCCCAGAATGCAAAAAGGTAGGGGGATTTCTTAATCATTGCTGTTTTCCAGGAGTACAGAGATCAGCAAACTTGAACACTGCAAAAACAAAACCAGAACTTTCCTTTTACTTCATGAGGTATTATTTTACCTCATGACAATGCTTCCCCATCATACCTTTCCCTGTTCTCATCAGTTCGATTACTGAGAGCTCAGCAGCTCTGTGACCAGAGTCCACTCAGAGCATTTCTGAAAGTGATTGCCCTTGAGCACATAGTACTCCACATTGATGCAGGTAAGGCTGCCATATGTGCTTAGGTAAGTGATGGGCATTTTTCCTCCTTCTCCACCATCATACTGTATCTAGAATAACCCTCAACTTGAGAAGGCTATTCCACATCTCCAGGAGAAGATTATATCCGTAAGAGTTTCTATCATCAGAAATCTCTCTTCCGTACACCATTCAGCATCCTCATACTGGTCCCTATTTGACTTCTTTCTGATCCAAATTCCTTATTTCCTAAAATCCCTTTCACTGTGTCTTCAGGACTGCCCCACCGATACCAACTCCCTATGCTGCTCCAACTTCCTCTCAGGGCATTCCCTGTCCATCACCTTGATGACACTACTCTCCCATGGCCTATCAAGTGGACACTGTTTTCTCCCCTACCCAGTGCCCCTTCAGCTTCAATCATGCCAAAGGGGCAGGTGAGAAATGAGAGAATTCTGTTGGTATTTATCAGGTTGATATTACATTTATAAATAAATTTATGGATAACTGATATCTTTTTGGTGTTAAATCCTACATATTTCAAAATATTGAAAGCAGTGGCGCCTGGGTGGCTCAGTGGGTTAAGCCTCTGCCTTCAGCTCAGGTCATGATCTCAGGGTCCTGGGATCAAGCCCCCCATCGGGCTCTCTGCTCCCCCCCCAACCCTCGCCTGCCTCTCTCAGCCTACTTGTGATCTCTGCCTGTCAAATAAATAAACAAACTCTTAAAAAAAAAAAAAAGATCAGGAGACTCCTCCCATGGTGAGATCCTTCTGAGGAAACCATTGGTTATTTGCTAATCTATGTTACATAACCAGGAAAATGTTATCTGAACTATACATTATATCTCATCTACTTAATTCTCACAACTTGAATATTTTAGTTGCAAGACATTCTGACTGAAATATTATCAATACTATATGATATTATTGTCACATGTCTCTTCTTTGGAGCTAAAAGTGCCTTGCAGACAGAAACTTCCTGCCATTCTCTCCATACACTGTCAGAGAAGAGATCAACGGCCAAAGGAAGGGCCAAGAACGTGGTGGGTGAGAGACTCCCAAGCTACAAAATCCAAAGAGGTGGTTCCTCTTGGAATTCTGGCAAGTCCAACTCTTCTTGATTTGTGTGTCTGAGGTGCCTCACTCTAATTCTAGCCATGAAAAAGGTGTGGAGAGAAAAGCGTGTCCATAGAGGTGACACCAAAAAGAGGAACCAAGATATGAAAATATAACACCTCTACTTCAATTGAGTGTTTTAACATTTAACAGGCCGCTTGCCAAACATCTACTCACCCACTCAACTGTAAATCAAGATGGTTTCCAGGAAATCCAACTCACCTGAGATTTTGGTCCTAGACATTTTAACCTATCTAGCCTACTGAGTTAAAGAAATTAAACTAAGTTAGGAAGTTATAAGTGGAAATACCAACTTTCTAATCTCTTGAAACTAGCTATGCATGAAACATTGCAAAGCGTATGCATGAAACATTGCAAACACTCACTGGAAGTGTCTGAATTCTGACCCTGGGACTTTTGTTTTCATACAACTGCATGGTTTCAACTTGTGATCGTATGTGATCATGTCTAATGGTGGATGACACTGAGAGCAGAGCCCAGGGATAAAAGAGACCAGAATACTAATGGTGAATCTGGCAATATACTGTGTGTAACCTTTAGTAAAATCTAATATTCTCTGGGAATCAGCTTGTTCTCTAATTAAAGGGTTGAGAAAATAATCTCTGAGGTTTATTCTGACTTGAAAGTTCTTTGAAATCTTGGCCATTCCATGTGATTTCAGTCATATGACTGACACAATCACTTTTCCTCAAATTCTTCAGGGGAAGCACTATTTTTCCTGTCCTTACCCAAGATGTAATGGTTAGGGTTACCTATAGGCCTTCCAAAGGCACGGCCATGATAATACTTCAGAGCCCTAGTAATTTAAATTCAAATATGCATCATTCCTACAATAATCTTTAGAAAAGCAAGCCATTAGCATTCTAGTGCTTCATCCTGTTTTATGAAACTTGTCCCCATATGATAAAACTTGCAAAGAAAAAGATAGTTTGCATTGGTTATTAAATAATTTTCCTGCTCTTTATTTATAAGATCTGACTGGAAATAATTGGAATCAACAGCAAAGACTATTAAGTGCATAAAGCAAAGTGTTATCTCTATTCTCCTGAAGCTGCTTCAAAAAATTGAAGCAGAAGGAAAACTTCCAGACTCTTTCTATGAAGCCAGCATTACCCTGATCCCTAAACCAGGCAAAGACCCTACCAAAAAGGAGAATTTCAGACCAAAATCACTGATGAATATGGATGCCAAGATTCTCAACAAGATCCTAGCAAACAGGATCCAACAGTACATTAAAAAGATTATCCATCATGAACAGGTGGGATTCATCCCTGGGCTACCAGGAAGGTTCAACATTCACAAATCAATCAATGTGATAGAGCAAATTAATAAGAGAATAGAGAAGAACCACATAGTCCTCTCCATTGATGCAGAAAAAGCATTTGACAAAATCCAGCATCCATTCCTGATTAAAACACTTCAATGTATAGGGATAGAGGGAACATATCTGAACTTCATAACACCTATCTATGAAAGACCCACAGCAAATATCATCCTCAATGGGATGACTGCAGCCTTCCCGTTGAGATCAGGAACACGACAAGGATGCCCACTCTCACCATTCTTGTTCAACATAGTATTAGAAGTCCGAGCAACAGCAATCAGACAACAAAGAGAAATAAAGGTATCCAATTGGCAATGAAGAAGTCAAACTCTCTCTCTTTGCAGATGACATGATTCTTTATATGGAAAACCCAAAAGACTCCACCCCCCAACTATTAGAACTCATATAGCAATTCAGCAACGTGGCAGGATACAAAGTCAATGTACAGAAATCAGTGGCTTTCTTATACACTAACAATGAAAATACAGAAAGGGAAATTAGAGAATCGATTCCATTTACTATAGCACCAAGAACCATAAGATACCTGGGAATAAACCTAACCAAAGAGGTAAAGGATCTGTACTCAAGGAACTACAGAACACTCATGAAAGAAGTTGAAGAAGACACAACAAGACAGAAGACCATTCCATGCTCTTGGATCGGAAGAATAAACATTGTTAAAATGTCTATACTGCCTAGAGAAATCTATACTTTTAATGCCATTCCGATCAAAATTCCACTGGCATTTTTCAAAGAGCTGGAACAAACAATCCTAGAATGTGTATGGAATCAGAAGAGACCCAGAATCACTAAGGAAATGTTGAAAAACAAAAATAAAACTGGGGGCATCACGTTACCTGATTTCAAGCTTTAGTACAAAGCTGGGATCACCAAGACAGCATGGTATTGGCATAAAAACAGACACATAGACCAGTGGAACAGAGTAAAGAGCCCCAGATATGGACCCTCAACTCTATGGTCAAATAATCTTTGACAAAACAGGAAAAAAAAAATACAGTGGAAAAAAGACCGTCTCTTCAATAAATGGTGCTGGGAAAACTGGACAGCTATATGTAGAAGAAAGAAACTCGAACATTCTCTTACACCATACACAAAGATAAACTCAAAATGGATAAAAGAACTCAAGGTGAGATAGGAATCCATCAGAATCCTAGAGGAGAACATAGGCAGTAACCTCTTCGATATCAGCCACAGCAACTTCTTTCAAGATATGTCTTGAAAGGCAAAGGAAACAAAAGTGAAGATGAACTTTTGGGACTTCATCAAGATCAAAAGCTTCTGCACAGCAAAGGAAAACAGTCAACAAAACAAAGAGGCAACCCATGGAATGGGAGAAGATATTTTCAAATGACAGTACAGACAATGTACTGATACACTGGTATCCAGGATCTATAAAGAACTCCTCAAACCCAACACACACAAAAACAGACAATCATATCAAAAAATGGGCCGAAGATATGAACAGTCACTTCTCCAATGAAGACATACAAATAGCTATCAGACACATGAAAAAATGCTCATCATCACTAGTCATCAGGGAGATTCAAATTAAAACCACATTGAGATACCACCTTACACCAGTTAGAATGGCCAAAATTAGCAAGACAGGAAACAACATGTGTTGGAGAGGATGTGGAGAAAGATGAACCCTCTTACACTGTTGGTGGGAATGTAAGTTGGTACAGCCACTTTGGAGAACAGTGTGAAGATTCCTCAAGAAATTAAAAATAGAGCTTCCCTATGATCTTGCAATTACACTATTGGGTATTTACCCCAATGATACAGATGTAGTGAAAAGAAGAGCCATCTGTACCCCAATGTTTATAGCAGCAATGGCTACAGTCGCCAAACTGGAAAGAACCAAGATGCCCTTCAGTGGACGAATGGATAAGGAAGATGTGGTCCATATACACTATGGAGTATTATGCCTCCATCAGAAAGGATAAATACCCACCTTTTGTAGAAGCATGGATGGGACTGGAAGAGATTATGCTGAGTGAAATCAGTCAAGCAGAGAGAGTCAATTATCATATGGTTTCACTTATTTGTGGAGCATAACAAATAACATGAAGGACAAGGGAGGATGGATAGGAGAAGGGAGTTCAGGGAAATTGGAAGGGGAGGTGAACCATGATAGACTATGGACTCTGAAAAACAATCTGAGGGTACTGAAGGGTCAGGGGGTAGGAGGTTGGGGGAAACCAGGTGGTGGGGTATTAGGGAGGGCACATATTGCATAGAGCACTGGGTGTGGTACAAAAACAGTGAATACTGTTATGCTGAAAAGAAATTTAAAAAAAAATCTTAAAAAGAAAACTACTTTTAGGCAAAGAGAGATTACAGAAGATTATCACTGAAAAGTCTTATGTCTAGGATTTAGACAGCTGGAAAGAATATTGTGTTCCCCAAAACAATAAATAAAATAAATAAATAAATAAGAAAAAAGTGGTGAAAAACTTTTTTAAAAAAAATCCTAATTTTTCTCAAAACCTGTCAGAAAGATGAATTTGCAAGGTAATCCTAGAGCCTAAAATTCAAGGGAAGACAGATCCTTCCTCAGAGTGATGGGATATAATCTTTGACTCACCTGTGGCACAACAAGGGAGGAAGAAATTCAAGTATCATACAAGTAGGTTGTAAGATTATAAGAATCCATGTAAATTTATTTTAATTGTTCTATCAGTCAGCATCCTCCAGAGAATCAGAAGCAATCGGCAAGTGAGAAGGAGAAAAGACAGAGAGAGAGAAAATTTAAGGAGTTGGCTCACACATTTACAGAGACTGGCAAGTCTGGAATCTGTAGGATAAACCAGCCAGATGGAAACACAGGGAAGAACTGATATTTTAGGTCACTACAAAGGCCTCTGATGGCAGAACTCTCCCAGCTCAGAAGATGTCAGACTTTTGTTTTATTCGGGCCTTCCACTGATTGGATGAGGCCAAGCCATACAGTAGAAGGCAACTGGCCTTACACATAGTTCACCCATTTAAATGTGAAGCTTGCCCAAAAAACACTCTCACAGAAACATCCAGAGGAACACTTGACCACATATGTGGGCACTGTGGCCCAGACAAGTTGACATATAAAATTACCCATCCTGATGGGGCACCTGGATGGCTCAGTGGGTTAAGCCTCTGTCTTTGGCTCAGGTCATGATCTCAGGGTCCTGGGATGGAGCCTCATATTGGGCTCTCTGCTCAGCTGGGAGTCTGCCTCTCCCTCTTTCTCTGCCTGCCTCTCTATCTACTTGTGATCTCTCTATCAAGTAAATTTTGAAAAACAATTACCCATCATGATAGCTAAAGCCGGAATGTGGGTTAGCAGGAGAGAACAGAACCCTGGGAAGCTGTAAGCACAAGCAATTTTGTTCCTACTCTCTTCCAATGACCTCCATTGGTGCTCATGCACAAGACCAGGGGCAAAGTGGGAGGCTGAGGAGATCCTTCCTTGATGGGCAGGACTAGAGGAATAAAGAGATGATCATGGTGAGAAAAGCCTAAAGCTCCAAGCCTAAAAGTCTTGATGAAATAAAATTCTAAAACACCTTAAACATCAAAGGAAATTCTACTACCCTGGGGACTTTTCATTATGGCTAAAAAAGTAAAAGAGAAAATCCTACTCCTGACAGGGGGCAACACACATTCCTGCATCCAGAATTCCATACAGTAGCATCCCATACCAATCCCATATGTACTCATGAGGAAAGGCAGAAAAAATGTTCCAGCAAAAAAACCTGCAAAATATACAAGGCAGAGGCTGGCTGGCATAGGGACAAGGAGCAGGATCACAGAGGAAACTCCACCCTTGAGAGCCAGGGACATGAAGCCCACTTAGGACTAAGGCTGGATCAGGAGAAGACACAACACCAGCAGGGTAAAAAAATAGCCCAGACATGCAATAACATTTCTGGAGGAGAGGAAAAAATGTGAAGAGATACTCACGCCATGGCACAAGAAAAAATGAAGCCCAAGGGTACAAGAAAATCTCAAGAAAAACTTGGGGCACCTGGGTGGTTCAGATGGGTTAAGCATCTGCTTTGGGCTCAGGTCATGATCTCTGGGTCCTGGGTTTGAGCCCTGTGTCAGGTTCCTGGCTCAGCAGAGAGTCTACTTCTCTCTCTCCCTCTGCTTCTCTCCCCTGCTCATGTTCTCTCTGTGTCTCTCTGTCTCAAATGAATAAATAATATAAATAAATAAATAAAATTTTAAAACGAAAGAAAGAAAATTTCTCCAGCACACCAGATTCAACATAAACACAAGGAAACAGTAGAGCAATTTGACTCTAGTCTTGCATCAAGAGTAAATATAGCGACAAAAATTCCAAATTCAGCTCACCTCCTGACTCTATAGACCCAACACCTTATACTAAGGACACAGCAGAAGACACCTACACATTTCCAGGCCAAAATCTCATTTCTCACTGTCCATTCTTACTATACATTATATCCATAGCTTAATAAAAAATTAGGAGATGTACACACAGCAAACAACTCACTGTCAAGACATACAAAAGTCAGTAGAATTGGGCTCAGAGATTACTCAAATGTTCAATAGTAGAGAATGGTAGAGAGGAAGGAAAAAAAAGTATAAGAAGCGATTTTTAGTAACTGAAATCCAGGCACAAGCCGTCAGATTTTAAGGGAACTTTACATGCACAGCATAATGAATTTGAAACAACCCAATCCTAGGTTCATCCTAATAAAACTCAGAATGCCAAGTATGAATTAAAATGTATACAATCATCTAAAAAGAAAAATGAGTTTACCTTTCCAAGGATAAAAATAAGATTTGCGTTTTCCATCAGCATTACTGGAAACTAGAAAATGTAGCAATGTCTTTAAAATTCAGAAAAAAAGAGATTTGAATCTAGAACTCTACATTCAAAATATCAGATTTGATTTTGAAAGCAATAGGCAGACATTTACAGCTAAAAAACTGTAAAGAGGACCTGAAGGAATATCCAAGAAAAATGTCCTTCTTTTTAAAAGATTTTATTTATTTATCTAGAAGATAGAGATCACAAGCAGGTGGAGAGGCAGGCAGAGAGAGAGGGGGAAGCAGGCTCCCTGCTGAGCAGAGAGCCCGATGTGGGGCTCCATCCCAGAACCCTGAGATCATAACCTGAGCTAAAGGCAGAGGCCTCAACCCACTAAGCTACCCAGGCACCTGAAGAAAAATGTTTTAAAACATGATCATTTTTTCCCATGTTGACAGAGGAATCCAATTCAAACAGACCAAATAATAAGTATGATTAAAATGTTGCATGTCCTAAATTATAATGTGTATTTTAATTAGATCACTAGGTGATCTGTATGCATGTCAAAGCTTGATGAACATTGGTGTGAGTGCTCTAAATGGCTAGTTTACCACCATATCACAAGTCAATTGATAAACTCAAAAGTTGACAAATCAAGAAGTCAAGGTTCAAGAATGACATTTAGGATCACAGGCAGAGGGAGTAACAAGCTGAGCTAAAAATAGAATTTTTTTTTTTAAGAAAAGAGACAGCTATTACCTCTAAAAAGCAAGAGTATAGGGTGAAGTAGAGGTAAATCTTTACTTTTCAGATTCCATTATGGGTAGAGTTTGTGTTTAAATGTTATTTTTATAGCTATTATAAAGATCAAGGAGTGGGAACCCCAATGATTATACAATATTCATAGTTGCAGAGCTGTTCTAAACCTGTTAACTATTTAATTTGTTTACTTAAATTTGGTGTAATAGACCAGATAATCGTTACATTCAAATCAAGTTTACACAAAATAAACCATATTAAAATGAAGCATAGTATAAGATTTACAACTATAGTCAAAGTTCTATTTGTTTTTAAAGTATTCAATACAATAAAATTCCATTTCAGTTCAACAAAAGTCTTTGACGGTTTCTTAGATTTGATGGGAACAGAATTAGACTTGGAAATGTTTGCCTTTGGGAATAAAAACAATTATTGTTGAAAAATAGCTATTCATTGTTTATATCACAACGTAATAAAGTTCCAAATAATAGACCATTATTTCCATATATTCATAAATTGCAAGTAGTAGCTATCACCCATGAATCCATGTTTAAACCAGAGCAGATCTAAGATGAGATTAATCCCAATGCTCTGCTCTAAACCCTAGAAGGAATTAACCATTTTCTTGTCTTTATTGTTGAAATAAACCCACGCTATTCATAATTTCCTGGAGTGAAAAGTACAAACAACTACTTTTCATTAGTCAGCTGTGCTATGGTAATCAACAACCTCCAAATCTCAATAGGTTCAGAATGCTATACTAATAGAAACCCATCCCAACCCAACACCTGCTTATGGGGAAATGTACTCAAGGATGATTTTACGGAAACAGACATTTATTCCTCACTGCTGTTTAACGTTAGCAGCTATGGGTCTCTGCTTCTCAGGTCCTTTTTTTTTTTAAAGATTTTATTTATTTATATGACAGACAGAGATCACAAGTAGGCAGAGAGGCAGGCAGAGAGAGAGAGGAGGAAGCAGGCTCCCCGCTGAGCAGAGAGCCCAATGCGGGGCTTGATCTCAGGACCCTGAGATCATGACCTGAGCTGAAGGCAGAAGCTAAACCCACTGAGCCCCCCAGGTGCCCCTTCTCAGGTCCTTTTATTCAAGGGCCCAGGGTGAAGGTGAGACGTCTACCTGGGACATATAGTTCGCAGAGAAAGGGGGGATAATAACCAGAGAATTGGCAGAAACAGACACAACAGCCATTGAAGATTTGTGCTTCGATGTGATATATTTAACTTCTGATCACACTCCCTTGGCCAAAAGGCCAATGTCTGTGGGGAAGGAATCTCAATTTCAGCAGGACACACAGCAATTTGCATAGAAATGGATAGGAACCAGGACACCTGATTGGTGCTATCACAGTCAGTTTAGTGTCCAACTCTTGGTTTCTACTCAGATCATGATCTCAGGGTCCTGAGATCGAGACCTGTGTTGGGCTCCATGATCAGTGCAGAATCTGCTGCAGATTCTCTCTCCCTCTCCCTGCCCCTCCCCCCCTTTACTCTCCCTTACTCCCTTATTTTATTTGAGAGAGAGAGCCCCAAAGCTCTCTCTCTCAAATAATTAAACCTTAAAAAAAATAAAAAAGAAACAGGTAGGAATAATCTTCTTCCACAACAGAGAAGTAAATTTTGGGAAACATTAATATTCTGTAATCCCTTTCTTTTCCTTTAACATGCATGCTCACCCAAGAGATGTTCTGAGGTCATACCTTAGATGATGGAGTATTCCACAGAGGGTTGGGAAAGCTGCAGGTATTGAATTCCTGTAGAAAGTATGGCTGAGTAAATTGAATAATGAAACATTTTTAATCTTAACTTGACAAAAATCCTGCATTTTTTGTTAAACTGATGCCATCCCAATTTATCATTTAACTATATGATGAAATAATGGATTTATGAAGATTTTCATATGGCATATTTCAAAGGACAATAAAAAACAAGAAATATAGGACATGTTTCAATTAATCAGGGGTTAAACTGGGATCCAAATTTGACATGAGTTGAGTTCTAAATATCAAATTTTCAGTTGAGGTGAGAGAGCTTTTTTAATTCCCATCAGATCTGTGCAAAATAGAGAGCTCAGGAAAGAATTTTCTATGAAACATTAGCATTTGTCAGACTATGTGATTTTTTCCCATTTATATGCAGAATATATGCTAGCTAGAATGCAGAGTCTAAAACTTTGTCAATATCATTCTGCCACATTTATTAGTTAAGTTGCCCTCTACCTCTTATCCAAAAAGCTATCGTCTTCAATCAACAGATTGTCTGATGGTAAAATTCTGACAGTAATGAACTAGTGATACAAAGGGTAAATACTTTCACCTGGATAGAGGATAGAAAATGGGGATAAAAAATTGCTACTTGATGGTTTTTATTATAAAATTCAAAGCTTAAAGTGTTGCTGTTTTTATACACCCCCGCCACACACTAATACTGAGAAGGTACTGATTGCTCTATATAAGCAGTAAACCTCTAGGGATAAAACTGTACCCTATTGATAGAAGTGAATAGTCACTTCTATTTTTTTTTTTTTTTTACTATTTTGTATTCACACACAAAGCTGTACAGTAAGGAAAATACCCCCTTCTTCTTGAATTTTAAGGCAAAATACTAAATAGATGTAAGCTTTCCAATGTAAAAACATTGATACAGAGCTAATTTCATTTTCTTCATCATCATGGATATTATAATAGATGAAATTAACCTCATGTAGAAATATAAAATATATCTCCACCCATGGGGTTTCGGATAGGGATGTACCAAAGTTTTGGAGGCACTAGAAAATAGGGCAGTAAAAATAACACTGTAACTTTTGCCAACTCTATTTCATTTTGTAAAAATCCAGTTCATATATATAGACAACTCTTAAAAAGTTTCTGGCATGAGGAGTTACAAACAGTCCTATATTTGAATCTCAGCTGTGTCACTCTGGGGAAGTCAATTAAGCTGTCTGAGCTTCATGTATTAAGTGTGGAAACAAAGACATACCTTGACATATTTTAAGAATTAGAGAGAATGCATAGCATAGTTTTTAAGCACAATTCCACACAAGTGGAATTCAATTTTTGCAAGTCTTCATTGTTGTGATGGTTGTTTTTAATGTTTATTAATATGTAAAAGAATGAAAACTTCAAGAAGCTACTCTGGTGCTAATTTTAGAGTCCGTTCAAAATATTTTGGGAGTATGCTATAGACAGGGCAATGTGTTAAAGGCTAGGAGAGATACAAAAAAAAAAAAAGGGTTGTTGGGGGGACAGGCTTCTTTATTATCTGTTGTAAATGTGAGATTGAAAAGCAAGAAGATGACTTAGCTAGGGAAAAAAAAAGGGTTATTTGGTTATCACTTCTGTGATTGAATAAAAAGGAGAGTTCTGTGCATTCTGGATGTTTCAGCAGGCGTGAGAGAAGCAGCAGTCTTTCTCAGGGCTTCTTTTTGATCATAGAAGATGTGGTACAATGAGAAATAGATACCTGGTCTTTCTCCCTAGTTCCTGACACAGAGCTCTCAAATCCTACATAATTTCCTAAGTCACAGGAGCACCTAATCTAAGACAACCCTCAGTGGGACCCTAGATGGCTTTGGGATAGGGCCTGGTCACCAGAAAGACCAAAGCCTGGTCTGAGGCTTTCAGTCCTATCTCTCAGTCTCTGGAGAAGGGAGAGAGAGAGGGGAGGTTTAGTTGGCACCTATGGTCCCTGGTTTAATTCATCATGTCTATGTAGTGCAAACTCCAGAACATACACTACATGACCAGGTTTGCAGAGTTTCCAGGTTAGTCAACATATGGAAGGGCTGGCAGGGTGCAACCCTCCCTTCCCATACACCTTGCCCTATACAATCTCTTCCATCTGACTTTCTGAGTTGTATCCTTTATAATAAATCAGTAATAGCTTGATAATTCTTTAGAATATCAGTAATAATAAATAAAGGGCTTTCCTGAGATCTGTTAACTGTTCTAGCACATATCAAACCTGAGGCAGGGTGACAAGAACTCCCAATCTTGGGGGAGGAGTCAAGATGGCAGAGAAGTAGCAGGAAATCAGCTAGATAGCTTATCTAAAGATTGCAAACACCCACAAATCCAAAGGGAGATCAAAGAGAAGAAGAACAACAGCAATTCTAGAAACAGAAAATCAACCACTTTCTGAAAGGTAGGACTGGTGGAGAAGTCAATCCAAAGCGAGGTGAAGATAGACCGCGGAGGGAAGGGCCAGCTCCCGGCAAGCAGCGGAGCAACGGAGCACAAAATCAGGAAGTCTGTTCCGCTGAGGGACATCACTCCACAGGCTAAACCGGGGTGAAGACCATGCAGGGTCAGCAAGGCCTCAGGTCCCGCAAGGCCACAGAAGGACCGGGGGGTGTCTGAGTGTTGCAGAGCTTGCAGGTATTAGAACCGAGAAGCTGGTTACAGAGACAGAGCCGAGGAGTGAGCTCTCAGCTCAGGGTTACCTTGAAACGGTCGCAGGCTTGGTGAGCTCTGAGTGCGGCCAGAAGCCAGGGAGATGGGAGTAATTGGGCGCTATTCTCTGAAGGTGCATTGAAGAGTGGGGGGGCCCTGAGCACTCAGCTCCTCTGGGCTGGAGACTGGGAGGCCGCCATTTCCATTCCCATCCTCTGGAACTCTTCGGAAAGCATTCAGGGAACAAAAGCTCCTGAAAGCAAACCCAAGCAGATTACTCAGCCCGGCCCCTGGTAAGGGCTGTGCAATTCTGCCTGGGGAAAAGACACATGAGAATCACTACAACAGGCCCCTCATCTAAAAGATCAACAAGAAATCCAGGCAGGACCGAGTTCACCTACCAAGGAGTGCAGTTTCAATACAAGGAGAACAGCGGAATTCCAGAGGAGGAGAAAGCAAAGCACGGAACTCATGATTCTTTAGTCTTGCAGTTAATTTAAATTTTTTTTTCTTTTTCAATTTTTTTTTCTCCTTCTAAATTTTTTTTAACTTTTAACCTTTTCTTTTTTAACGTTTTTCAAATGGTTTATCATATATATATATATATATATATATATATATATATTTCTTTTTTTATTTTTCTTTATTCATTTTCTTTTTTTAATTGTTTCTTTGTTTTTTTTTTTTTTTTTCTGAACCTCTTTTTATCCCTTTTCTCCCACCAAGGATTTGGGATCTCTTATGATTTGGTTAAAGCATATTTTTCTGGGGACTTTCCCACCCTTTTAGTATTTTACTTGCACCTTCATATACTCTTATATGGACAAAATGACAAGGCAGAAAAATGAACCACAAAAAAAAGAACAAGAGGCAGTACCGAAGGATAGGGACCTAATCAATACAGATATTGGTAATATGTCAGATCTAGAGTTCAGAATGATGATTCTCAAGGTTCTAGCCGGGCTCGAAAAAGGTATGGGAGATAGTAGAGAAACCCTCTTGGGAGATATAAAAGCCCTTTCTGGAGAAATAAAAGAACTAAAATCTAACCAAGCTGAAATCAAAAAGGCTACTAATGAGTGCAATAAAAAATGGAGGCTCTCATTGATAGCATAAATGAGGCAGAAGAAAGAATTCGTGATATAGAAGACCAAATGACAGAGAATTAAGAAGCTGAGCAAAAGAGGGACAAACAGCTACTGGACTATGAAGGGAGAATTTGAGATAAGTGACACCATAAGACAAAACAACATTAGAATAATTGGGATTCCAGAAGAAGAAGATGGAGAGAGGGGAGCAGAAGGTATACTAGAGAGAATTATTGGGGAGAATTTCCCAATTATTGCAAAGGGAACAAGCATCAAAATCCAGGAGGCACAGAGAACGCCCCTCAAAATCAATACGAATAGGTCCACACCCCTTCACCTAATAGTAAAATTTACAAGTCTTAGTGACAAAGAGAAAAATCCTGAAAGCAGCCCAGGAAAAAAGAAGTCTGTAACATACAATGGTAAAAATATTAGATTGGCAGCAAACTTATCCACAGAGACCTGGCAGGCCAGAAAGAGCTGGCATGATATATTCAGAGCACTAAATGAGAAAAAACATGCAGCCAAGAATACTATATCCAGCTAGGCTATCACTGAAAATAGAAGGAGAGATAAAAAGCTTCCAGGACAAACAATAACTGAAAGAATTTGCAAACGCCAAACCAGCTCTACAGGAAATACTGAAAGGGGGCCTCTAAGCAAAGAGAGAGCCTAAAAGTAGTAGATCAGAAAGGAACAGAGACCATATACAGTAACAGTCATTTTACAGGCAATACAATGGCACTAAATTCATATCTCTCAATAGTTACCCTGAATGTTAATGGGGTAAATGCCCCAATCAAAAGACACAGGGTATCAGAATGGATAAAAAAAAACAAAAAAACCCATCTATATGTTGCCTCCAAGAAACACTTTTTAGACCCGAAGACACCTCCAGATTTAAAGTGAGGGGGTGGAAAAGAATTTACCATGCTAATGGACATCAGAAGAAAGCAGGAGTGCAATCCTTACATCAGATCAATTAGATTTTAAGCCAAACAGTATAATAAGAGATGAGAAAGGACACTATATCATACTCAAAGGATATGTCCAACAAGAAGATCTAACAATTTTAAATATCTATGCCTCCAACGTGGGAGCAGCCAACTATATAAACCAATTAATAACAAAATCAAAGAAACACATCAACAATAATACAATAACAGTAGGGAACTTTAACACTCCCCTCACTGAAATGGACAGATCATCCAAGCAAAAGATCAACAAGGAAATAAAGGTCTTAAATGACACACTGGTCCAGGTGGACATCACAGATACATTCAGAACATTTCATCCCAAAGCAACAGAATACACATTCTTCTCTAGTGCACATGGAACATTCACCAGAATAGATCACATCCTGGGTCCTAAATCAGGTCTCAACTGGTATCAAAAGATTGGGATCATTCCCTGCATATTTTCAGAACACATTGCTCTGAAGCTAGAACTCAACCACCAGAGGAAGTATGGAAAGAACCCCAATACATGGAGACTAAACAGCACCCTTTTAAAGAATGAATGGGTCAACCAGGAAACTAAAGAAGAATTGAAAAAATTCATGGAAACAAATGATAATGAAAACACAACAGTTCAAAATCTGTGGGACACAGCAAAGGCAGTCCTGAGAGGAAAATATATAGCGGTACAAACATTTCAAAGAAACAAGAAAGGTCTCAAGAAAGCAACCTAACCCTTAACCTAAAGAAGCTGGAGAAAGAACAAGAAAGAAACCCTAAACCCAGCAGGAGAAGAGAAATCATAAAGATCAGAGCAGAAATCAATGAAATAGAAACCAAAAAAACAATAGAACAAATCAATGAAACTAGGAGCTGGTGCTTTGAAACAATTAATAAGATTGATAACCCCCTGGCCAGACATCAAAAAGAAAAGAGAAAGGACCCAAACAAATAAAATCATGAATGAAAGAGGAGAGATCACAACTAACACCAAAGAAATAAAACAATTATAAGAACATATTGTGAGCAACTCTACGCCAACAAACTTGACAATCTGGAAGAAATGGATACATACCTAGAGACATATAAACTACCACAACTGAACCAGGAAGAAACAGAAAACCTGAACAGACCAATAACCAGTAAGGAGATTGAAACAGTCATCAAAAATCTCTAAACAAACAAAAGCCCAGGGCCAGATGGCTTCCCCAGGGGAATTCTACCAAACACTTAAAGAAGAACTAATTCCTAGTATCCTGAAATTATTCCAAAAATTAGAAATGGAAGGAAAAAACTTCTTCTTCTTTTTTTTTTTTTTTAAGATTTTTTTTTTTTTATTTATTTGACAGAAACACAAGTAGGCAGAGAGGCAGGCAGAGAGAGAGGGAGGAAGCAGGCTCCCTGCTGAGCAGAGAGCCCGATGCGGGACTCGATCCCAGGACACTGAGATCATGACCTGAGCCGAAGGCAGCGGCTTAACCCACTGAGCCACCCAGGCGCCCGGAAGGAAAAACTTCTAAACTCCTTTTATGAGGCTAGCATCACCTTGAACCCAAAACCAGACAAGGATCCCATCAATAAAAAAAAACTACAGACCAATATCCTTGATGAATACAGATGCGAAAATTCTCACCAAAATACTAGCCAATAGGATTCAACAGTACATTAAAAGGATTATTCACCACGACCAAGTGGGATTTATTCCAGGACTGCAAGTTCGGTTCAACATCCACATATCAATCCATGTGATACAATACATTAATAAAAGAAAGAATAAGAACCATATGATGCTCTCAATAGATGCTTGAAAAAGCATTTGACAAAGTACAGCATCCCTTCCCTTCCTCAAAACTATTCAAAGTATAGGGATAGAGGGCACATACCTCAATATTATCAAGGCCATCTACGAATAACCCACCGCAAATACCATTCTCAATGGGGAAAAACTGAAAGCTTTTCCGTTAAGGTCAGGAACACGGCAGGGATGTCCATTATCACCACTGCTATTAAACATAGTTCTAAAAAAGTTCTAGCCTCAGCAATCAAACAACAAAAGGAAATTAAAGGCATCCAAATCGGCAAAGAAGAAGAAAGAAGAAGTCAAACTATCACTCTTCACAGATGATATGATACTATATGTGGAAAACCGAAAAAAACTCCACTCCAAAAACTGCTAGAACTTGTACAGGAATTCAGTACAGTGTCAGGATATAAAATCAATGCACAGAAATCAGTTTGCATTTCCCTACACGAACAACAAGACAGAAGAAAGGGAACTTAAGGGAGTCAATCCCATTTACAATTGCACCCAAAACAATAAGATACCTAGGAATAAACCTAACCAAGAGACAAAGAATCTATACTCAGAAAACTATAAAAAGTACTCATGAAAGAAATTGAGGAAGACACAAAGAAATGGAAAAATGTTCCATGCTCCTGGATTGGAAGAATAAATATTGTAAAAATGTCTATGCTACCTAAAGCAATCTATACATTTAATGTATTCCTATCAAAGTACCATCCATCTTTTTCAAAGAAATGGAACGAATAATCCTAAAATTTATATGGAACCAGAAAAGCCCTCGAATAGCCAAAGGAATATAGAAAAAGAAAGCCAACGTTGGTGGCATCACAATTCCGGACTTCAAGCTCTATTACAAAGCTGTCATCATCAAGACAGCATGGTAATGGCACAAAAACAGATACATAGATCAATGGAAACAGAATAGAGAGCCCAGAAATAGACCCTCAAATCTATGGTCATAATCTTTGACAAAGCGGGAGGAAAGAAAGAAAGACCCAAATGGAAAAAAAGACAGCCTCTTCAATAAATGGTGTTGGGAAAAATTCAACAGCCACATGCAGAAAAAAATGAAATTGGACCATTCCTTACTTACATCACACATGAAAATAGACTCAAAATGGATGAAGGACCTCAATGTACGAAAGGAATCCATCAAAATCCTTGAGGAGAACACAGGCAGCAACCTCTTCGACCTCTGCCGCAGCAACATCTTCCTAGGAACAACGCAAAAGGCAAGGGAAGCAAGGGCAAAAATGAACTATTGGGATTTCATCAAGATCAAAAGCTTTTGCACAGCAAAGGGAAAACAGTTAACAAAATCAAAAGACAAACTGACAGAATGGGAGAAGATATTTGCAAAACGACATATCAGATAAAGGACTAGTGTCCAAAATCTATAAAGAAACTTAGCAAACTCAACACCCAAAGAACAAAATAATCCAATCAAGAAATGGGCAGAGGACATGAACAGACATTTTCTGCAAAGAAGACATCCAGATGGCCAACAGACACATGAAAAACGTGCTCCATATCACTCGGCATCAGGGAAATACAAATCAAAACCACAATGAGATATCACCTCACACCAGTCAGAATGGCTAAAATCAACAAGTCAGGAAATGACAGATGCTGGCGAGAATGCGGAGAAAGGGAACCCTCCTACACTGTTAGTGGGAATGCAAGCTGGTGCAAACCACTCTGGAAAGCAGCATCGAGGTTCCTCAAAAATGTTGAAAATAGAACTGCCCTATGACCCAGCAATGGCACTACTTGGTATTTACCCTAAAGATACAAACATAGTGATCCAAAGGGGCACGTGCACCCGAAATGTTTATAGCAGCAATGTCCACAATAGCCAAACTATGGAAAGAACCTAGATGTCCATCAACAGATGAATGGATCAAGAAGATGTGGTATATATACACAATGTGAATACTATGCAGCCATCAAAAGAAATGAAAATCTTGCCATTTGCAATGATGTGGATGGAACTAGAGGGTATCATGCTTAGCGAAAATAAGTCAAGCAGAGAAAGACAACTATCATATGATCTCCCTGATATGAGGAAGTGGTGATGCAACATTGGGGGCTTAAAAGGGGTAGGAGAAGAATAAATGAAACAATATGGGATTGGGAGGGAGACAAACCATAAGTGATCTTAATCTCACAAACAAAAATGAAGATTGATGGGGGGGAGGGGGGTGGGCGGAGGGGGATGGGGGTTATGGACATTGGGGAGGGTATAGTGCGATGTGCGGGCTGCTGTTGAAGTGTGTAAACCCTGGCGATTCACCCGACCTGTACCCCTGGGGATAAAAAATATAGTATATGGCTATAAAAATAATTATGATTATAAATAATAAAATTTTTAAAATTAAAAAAAGAAAAAGAATCCCATCTCTCTAGCCACCGTGGACAGGCAGCAAGGTAGAAATTTGGGACTTTGCAATTTGTATATGATGTGAGAGTGGTCTTGTGGGCCTGAGCTCTTATTTTGTGGGATCGGCGAAAAAAAACCTCCACAATGTTTGGCGTCCGAAGTCTTGTAAAGAGAAAGAAAGAAATTAGAAAAAACAGTGTGTAAAAAGAAAACAAACCAAACAAAATTAAAAACAAAATTGCTGGCAGTTATTCCAACTCATTCCTATTCTTTTCAACGAAAAACTGGAAGGCTAGGTAAAATAGGATTCCAAAACCAATTTGATAAAAAGGATACAAAAGGGTATGTGTGTTTTTTTTAATTTGACTGGTGACCTGAAATTTTAATGGGGCTGATGACTTTCCCAAGGGGTTAGGAGTCGGTAAAGTAGGCTATCAACGTGTTATCTAGGACGTTATTAAAACAATAGGATAATTAAAAAATTGGACACCGGTCTGATGATGAAACACTAAATAATGGTTAGTGCAAGGACGAGTCACCAAATAGATTAGCTACGGTTTTATCTATTGTTTTATTGTTTCCTGATATGTTTGGATCCGAAGAATCCATCATTAATCATGACCCAAGCTTAGATGTTATACTGACATCGTTAACTGGCGCGACCACTCAAGTCGCACCCCTGCGGTAAGATAGTAGTTTCCATGAGCCCAAAAGAACCCCAATTTTAAAATAACATGGCCACATGTCAGAGGGCTCTAAGGAATAGTAAGCCGACTCGCCTTGTTGCAAAGAAACGTTTTGCTAATCACTTTGTTTTTTTACTCAACGTTTATTTAATCAGTGATAGACACTTAATAGCTTTAATTTATTCGTAATTATTGAGTCTCCAGATGAGATCCAACTTTGACAGGTGCTCTTTTACAATTATGTGGAAACAGACGGTTTCAAGAAAATAGAGACTAAACTTTTTGATATTTTCTTGATATAGCAACCATTTCATATTTATCTAATTAACACATAAAAACATGACCCGAAGCCTAAAGTATCCCACAGTCTACACTCCCATTAACTAAACTTCTCATACATTCTATTAATATATAAACCGCAATTCTGACCTGGCCATAAATAAAAGATTGTATAATCACTTTCTAAGGAATTGTCAAACGAATGAAAGAAAAACAAAATGAAAAGAAATAGGACCTAATACTAAATGTTTGCTTTCCAAAATGGTAAGCCAATAAACTATTTTCTGTCCCTTGTAATTAACACAAAGATCATGCATACACTCATTTTAAAGAGCCAAACTATTAAATAATAGAAAGCCCATTTGTGTGGGGTGCCTTTGCCTGAAGAAAAAAATATTTTTTGGCTAATTTACATATTTTGTACCAAAAAAGTTCTTAGTCACAGTTTCTAATACAAAAGGCAAAAAAAATGATTCTTTACATGGCATTTTTGAGACGATCCCGAGACAAATGGGGAAAAAGGGGATGTGGAGAAGGGGAGGGCGAAAAAGAAGGAAAAAAATGGGTTTTTTGTGACCTGGGGGGGGGGGGGGGGGGGGGATAAGAAGAGATTAAGGTTTTAAACAGCTGAACTTCTGTTTTAATCGAAAGCGCTTTTTATTTTAGAAACAGAACATAAACGGAAGGACGGTGAGGGCAGAAGGAATAGATCTCCTAGAATACCATCAGAGACAAGACAATTAGTTTTATTTCTTATTAAGCGTTAACATTTAAAGGCCAAAACAAATTCATCATTGGACAGATGAGTGTTCGTGTCATTCAATTCACTTCTAGTGTGTTGCTATGGATTTTCTGTGCTAAATGCATATTATTCTTTCCTCTCTTTCACCTCTTTCTCCGTGATTTACAAAGTGTCTTCTTTTTGCCACAACCAACTCAAAAACTGCGATTTCTAGCTTAAACAAAAATGTTTTGGAGTTCATAACTTTATCTACAAAAACCTTTCCCCCTTCCAAAAGGACAATGGGAAAGGGAAATGAAAACATATGAAAAAGAGCAAGAACAAAAGTGGAAGTATGATAAACTACAACAGGTCTTCTGCTTAGTTGAAAACTATAGAATCCCTATAAAGGATAGTTGACCAATACAAAGAGCATAGGATGTTCTTGAGGCAGCTGCAAATTAAGAACTGGCGACAAAAACCACCATTCCGAAAATAGTTTAAAAGTAAAAAAACCCGAACAGAAAGAAGGTTTGTTTCAAAATTTATTCCAAATAAAAGGTATACGATATAACTAAACACGTTTTGAAAAGGTAAGTATTAAGAAACAAAACATATTCTGTTTATTATAATGACAAATAGCAACTTTGGCATATGGCAAACCCAATTGTTCTAAGAAGGATTTATATAAGCGGAAAAAATGGCGAAACAAACCTGCACTTTCTAAGAGAATATAATGAACAAACTAAGATGTTTTTTTGGATACACAACAAGATGTAAAAATGGCCAAAAATAAAAAAATATTTTTCACAGGCACCCACACAAAACTGGGTTTCTATTAATTTTATTTAGTTTGGCTCTTTTTCAAGGAGTGTATGCTCATGTTCTTTGTGTTTAATTACAACAAGTTATTTAAAAAAAATTAGTTATTTATTGGTCCCTCTACCCCCTTTTGGGGATTACAAAACGACAACAACAATCTTTTCAAAACGTCTATTTATTATGGGTTCAGCCAGCTAAGGGATACTGATTTTCGGACGATGAAACAGATTGGACCAAATGGGTTTAGCTTTTTGTTTGGTTTGTTTTCCAAAACAAACACCGTACCCGGGAGAAGGGAAGGGGGCATGAAAGTGAGAGCTTCAACCACCACTGAGAGACGTAGAAGGGGGTTTCTGGGGACATGAGAAAAAAACCGTATGTTTCACGTTTGCCGCGATTTACGATATCAAGAGAGCTACAACAAAACAAACTATCTGGTGACCCAGTCTTAGTTCACTTCGACAAGATTCCTATAGTGCCGAACGTCTCTAACTTCCCAACTCAGCGGCTCAGAAACAAAAAGAAGTTGATTTGAAGATCACCTTCCAAATCTGGTCGATTAGAGGAAAAATTCTTGAGACTATAAACTTTATACCCCACAGA